>NC_138316.1:54175000-54292500 GCF_965601325.2 Salmo salar | reverse complement strand
AGGCCGGGGGGGCGATGGGGGAGGGGTACGGGGTACAGCAGGCCGGGGTGCGATGGGGGAGGGGTACGGGGTACAGCAGGCCGGGGGGGCGATGGGGGAGGGGTACGGGGTACAGCAGGCCGGGGGGGCGATGGGGGAGGGGTACGGGGTACAGCAGGCCGGGGGTGCGATGGGGGAGGGGTACGGGGTACAGCAGGCCGGGGTGCGATGGGGGAGGGGTACGGGGTACAGCAGGCCGTGGGGGCGATGGTGGAGGGGTACGGGGTACAGCAGGCCGGGGTGCGATGGGGGAGGGGTACGGGGTACAGCAGGCCGGGGGTGCGATGGGGGAGGGGTACGGGGTACAGCAGGCCGGGGGTGCGATGGGGGAGGGGTACGGGGTACATCAGGCCGGGGGGGCGATGGGGGAGGGGTACGGGGTACAGCAGGCCGGGGGGGCGATGGGGGAGGGGTACGGGGTACATCAGGCCGGGGGTGCGATGGGGGAGGGGTACGGGGTACAGCAGGCCGGGGGGGCGATGGGGGAGGGGTACGGGGTACAGCAGGCCGGGGTGCGATGGGGGAGGGGTACGGGGTACAGCAGGCCGGGGGGGCGATGGGGGAGGGGTACGGGGTACAGCAGGCCGGGGGGGCGATGGGGGAGGGGTACGGGGTACAGCAGGCCGGGGGGGCGATGGGGGAGGGGTACGGGGTACAGCAGGCCGGGGGGGCGATGGGGGAGGGGTACGGGGTACAGCAGGCCGGGGGTGCGATGGGGGAGGGGTACGGGGTACAGCAGGCCGGGGGGGCGATGGGGGAGGGGTACGGGGTACAGCAGGCCGGGGGGGCGATGGGGGCTGCAGGGATAAAGCCATGAGCTATGTGCTTCTAAATGAAAACAACCACGGGAAACCTCGTTAGGGGAAACGTTGACGACAACACAGTGAAGGTGAGTTGATGAGGTGTGAGGAGAGAATATCGACGTTACATGGAAGTTGATGATTGTTGGAGTTGACGAAGACTATCTGTCTGAGCGAGTGGACGGAACCACAGCATCACACACACACACACACACACACACACACACGCACACACACACACGCACACACACACACACACACACACCTAAAAAGAAAGAAAAGGCACTTCTAAACCACTTCATTCTAGACAATTGCTTTTCTGTTTGTCATACAGTGTTCAATGTAAAGGGGAGAGAGGGGTGAAGTAGAGCCATCTTTTAACATACAGAATCACTCTGGAGAAACACTCCCCATCCAAGCTGACAGAGCTTGAGAGGATCTGCAGAGAAGAATGGGAGAAACTCCCCAAATACAGGTGTGACAAGATTGTAGCGTCATACCCAAGAAGACTCGAGGCTGTAATTGCTGCAAAAAGGTACTTCAACAAAGTACTGAGTAAAGGGTTTGAATACTTATGTAAATGTGTTACTTCAGCTTTTTTAAATTAGTTTTTTAATATAAATTAGCAAACATTTCTAAAAACCTGTTTTTGAGTTGTCCTTATGGGGTAGTGTGTGTAGATTGATGAGGGGGAAAAAAAACAATTTAAATCAATTTTAGAATAAGGCTGTAACCTGAAAAAATGTGGAAAAAATCAAGGGGTCTGAATACTTTCCGAAAGGCACAACCAGTCCAGGACCCCTGGACATTGAATAAGGTACTGACCCGTCTATACAACCAGTCCAGGACCCCTGGACATTGAATAAGGTACTGACCCGTCTATACAACCAGTCCAGGACCCCTGGACATTGAATAAGGTACTGACCCGTCTATACAACCAGTCCAGGACCCCTGGACATTGAATAAGGTACTGACCCGTCTATACAACCAGTCCAGGACCCCTGGACATTGAATAAGGTACTGACCCGTCTATACAACCAGTCCAGGACCCCTGGACATTGAATAAGGTACTGACCCGTCTATACAACCAGTCCAGGACCCCTGGACATTGAATAAGGTACTGACCCGTCTATACAACCAGTCCAGGACCCCTGGACATTGAATAAGGTACTGACCCGTCTATACAACCAGTCCAGGACCCCTGGACATTGAATAAGGTACTGACCCGTCTATACAACCAGTCCAGGACCCCTGGACATTGAATAAGGTACTGACCCGTCTATACAACCAGTCCAGGACCCCTGGACATTGAATAAGGTACTGACCCGTCTATACAACCAGTCCAGGACCCCTGGACATTGAATAAGGTACTGACCCGTCTATCCAACCAGTCCAGGACCCCTGGACATTGACCTGTATATACTTGTATTCTTGTGTTCTTTAACTCTCATCATAGTTCTTGTGTGGTCTTTATTCTTACTTGTATTTTGTATTGTATTTTCTGTTATAATTATATATTATTATCACTACATTGTTGGGAAAGAGCTCTCAATGTAAGAATTTCACTGTTCTGTTTTACACCTGTTGTATCCTGTTTAAGTGGCGAATTAACTTTGAAACATTCATGCATGGGTTCAGAACCTCATATTGAAGCATAGAGAGCCCGACTAACGTAAAGAACAAACTTAAAATGATCGACTTCTTTGGGTTTAGATACAAACATCATGAATCCTTTAAGTAATACATTCATTTGACCTGGTGAAATCCGTTTCTCCATGAGGTTTCTTCCTTCAACAGACTCCATGAAATGATTGATCTCTTCCTAAATAGCCTATTTGGTCAAATTATGACATTTTTGTGGATGGTTTCCCTAGAAACAAGGGTGGCTCAATTTAACCCACTCTCCCTATAGCTATTAAATACATTTGGTATATAAATATTATATAAAAAAAAGTTTAAAATGTCTAAATGTTTTTTTTTTTTTTAGACTTAATCTCAAGGATGAGTCTTGAACTATCACCTTGTAAGTTCACAGGTTTGAGACGTCAGTTCCCATCAATCATTAGCAGCTGGCTCAAATCAGTTCATCACCAAAGTAGCTCATTTAGCTTAGCTGAAGTAGCTCATTTAGCTTAGCTGAAGTAGCTCATTTAGCTTAGCTGATGTAGCTCATTTAGCTTAGCTGAAGTAGCTCATTTAGCTTAGCTAAAGTAGCTCATTTAGCTTAAGTTATTTAGCTTAAGTTATTTACTTTATTTACTTTGCCACCATGGCCTTTTTTTGCCTTTACCTCCCTTATCTCACATAATTTGCTCACATTGTATATAGTCTTATTTTTTTCTACTGTATTATTGACTGTATGTTTGTTTATTCCATGTGTAACTGTGTGTTGTTGTATGTTGTCGAACTGCTTTGCTTTATCTTGGCCAGGTCGCAATTGTAAATGAGAACTTGTTCTCAACTTGCCTACCTGGTTAAATAAAGGTGAAATAAAAAATAAATAAATAAAAAAGTTGAAGTAGCTCATTTAGCTTAGCTGAAGCAGCTCATTTAGCTTAGCTGAAGTAGCTCATTTAGCTTAGCTGAAGCAGCTCTTTTAGCTTAGCTGAAGTAGCTATTTTAGCTTAGCTGAAGCAGCTCTTTTAGCTTAGCTGAAGTAGTTCATTTAGCTTAGCTGAAGTAGCTCATTTAGCTTAGCTGAAGTAGCTCATTTAGCTAGCTGAAGTAGCTCATTTAGCTTAAGTTGAAGTAGCTCATTTAGCTTTAGCTGAAGTAGCTCATTTAGCTTAGCTGAAGTAGCTCATTTAGCTTAGCTAAAGTAGCTCATTTAGCTTTAGCTGAAGTAGCTCATTTAGCTTAGGAAGTAGCTCATTTAGCTTAGCTGAAGTAGCTCATTTAGCTTAGGAAGTAGCTCATTTAGCTTAGCTGAAGTAGCTCATTTAGCTTTAGCTGAAGTAGCTCATTTAGCTTAGCTGAAGTAGCTCATTTAGCTTAGCTAAAGTAGCTCATTTAGCTTTAGCTGAAGTAGCTCATTTAGCTTAGGAAGTAGCTCATTTAGCTTAGCTGAAGTAGCTCATTTAGCTTAGGAAGTAGCTCATTTAGCTTAGCTGAAGTAGCTCATTTAGCTTTAGCTGAAGTAGCTCATTTAGCTTAGGAAGTAGCTCATTTAGCTTTAGCTGAAGTAGCTCATTTAGCTTAGGAAGTAGCTCATTTAGCTTAGCTGATGTAGCTCATTTAGCTTATCTGAAGTAGCTCATTTAGCTTTAGCTGAAGTAGTTAATTTAGCTTAGCTGAAGTAGCTCATTTAGCTTTAGCTGAAGTAGCTCATTTAGCTTTAGCTGAAGTAGTTCATTTAGCTTTAGCTGAAGTAGCTCATTTAGCTTTAGCTGAAGTAGCTCATTTAGCTTTAGCTGAAGTAGCTAGCGACGTTAGCTAGAAGAAGCGCTAATTAAACCATTTCCACCAAGCAGAGAGGCATGTTGGTTGCCTAGGCAACCAGTCTAGTAAGAAGCATAGCTGTCTTGAGAGTCAATAGTAGTGAGGGGGTGAAAAAACTTGACTTACAAAGGCTTTCTTTTCACTTCTCCTGAAGCTAAATTTTGACATCCTGTCCTGATGTCGAATTTATGGTTGATTTGGTTGGAGGAAGACGTCTCTTGATGTTTGTTGTTTTTAGGCACTATAATAAAGAGTAGCTAACTAAATAGATAAAAGACAACGAAAAAAAAACATTTGTATTCACAGTCTTCTGTATCCAGACGCTTTGCACCTCAGTACAACGGCTAATTTTATTGGCTTATAGTAAAATTAGTAGCCACTCACCGTGTAGCTTTAATCCTCTTAGCAACGCCACCATTTCTCATTTTACACACACACACACACACTGCACGTCTCACAACAGCAGATGGCGCTATCAGACCACGTTGGTTTGACCATACAGGGACCTGAAATGTTGAGTGAGTGAGTGAGTGAGTGTGTGAGTCAGTCAGTCAGTCAGACTCTCTCTCTCTCTCTCTCACTCTCACACACTAGTGAAAAAAGTATTTAACTGGTCGAACCAGATATGAATTATGTACAGAATGTCTAGCCGGCTTTTTCATTTCATGCTTATTTCCTGTGATTTTCCTTCTGCAGACTGGAAAGGTCTTTTAGCTACTTATAATACACTACCAATTTCCCCTCATTCCTCTCTCTCTCTCTCTCTCTCTCACACACACACACACACACACACACACACACACACACACACACACACACACACACACACCACTCTGACATCAGCGCTGGGCTGCAGAAACCTTCGCTCTTTAATAACTCAGCCAAACCATCCAACCCACAACATCAGAAAGTGGAATCTGTGAGCCATTTAAAACCCATTAGGTCTCCGCAGGCTCTGCAGTGCCCACCGTTCTCATGCTTCTAGTATTCCACAGAGGTGAGGAAGGCATGGACATGTTTTAGCACTTAAAGCGTATATAATCTGGGTTTGAGGAAGGTAAACGTGTAGTGAATTACAGTAGTGAATAGGCCTATATGGGTATACTGTTAAATACATATGAAGGATACAGCTTTGTTTTCACCTCTCTTCTCAAAGCTATTGAAAGTATAAAATAAAGAACAAAACAGAACTTCTTTCATAGTCTTTTATAAGAGTAGCCTACACAGGATTTCAAGTTGGAGTTTCTGGCTTCTGCTTACAGTGTTGTTGTCACCCGTCTTTCCCCATGTGAACAACATGGGCTAGTCTCTCTCTCTCTCAGGTTGGGGTGGCAAGTGCACTGGAGCTGTTGATCATATGAGAAGACAGACGGACAGAGGCAGGCAGGCAGGCAGGCAGACAGACAGACAGAAACAGGAAGTACAGGAGACCAAGTCTTAGTCTTGAGAGAGGAAAGTCACACTGGGCTACATCTGAATCACATGGCGTTCCCAGACCAACACAGACAGAGAGGGATTTGTGCTGCAGTTTCAACAACACTTTCCATGAGGAATAGGGCCAGACTGGCATGGAGGGGAGGGGGGGATCAATGACAAAAAAATATCTGATTTTTAAGTAGACAAATGTTTCTAATTAAATGCATTCTGGTTCTTTAGCAGATGCTCATGTCCAGAGTGACTTACAGTGTATTCAGCTAGAGTAGAACTTTTCCCATTATGCATGTAATATCAATATCCAATAAACCAGTAGAATAAAGTACTTAACAAAAGTATATTTGTTTAGGAATGTAGTGAAGTAAAATAAAGTTCTCAAAAATATAAATAATAAAGTACAATTACATTTTGAATGCTTAGCAAAACTGGAAAAATTGTCAAATTCACGCACTTGTCAAGGTCATCCCTACTGCCTCTGATCTGACGGGCTCACTAAGCACACATGCTTCCTATGTAAATGATGTCCTAGTGTTGGAGTGTGCACATGGCTATCAGTACATTTAAAAAAAACTAAGACAAATGTGCCATCTCGTTTGCTTAAAATAAGGAATTTAAAATAATTTATACTTTTACTTTTGATACTTAAGTACAGTATATTTTTAGCAATTACATTTACTTTTGAGCCATAAGTATATTTTAAACCAAATAATTTTTGACTTTTACCCAAGTAGTATGTTTTACTTCAAGTAGGATTTTACTTTTACTTGAGTCATTTTCTATTAAGGTATATTTACTTTTATTCAAGTAAGACAACTGGGTACTTTTCCCACCACTGCAATAAACATGGACTGTATGTTAATTAAGCAATAAGGCACAAGAGGCAGTGCAGTATCATGAACAGGGCATACAATTCACTTTTTTGGTCCACCAGCCACTGTGGCAGGTAGATTTAAAAATCCCAAAAATATTTTTTTGCTACTGAAATTACACCAACGAAATGCACAAAAAAAAAACGAATGAACATGCTTTGTAATGTTTCTAAAGCAATACATGCATTACCAGTAAGAAGTAGCTAATGTGGTATATTGTTTAATTCAATTTTTGTGAGTCTTATAACCAAAATACTGTATCACAGATGAGACAAAAATGTTCACCTGCCCCTTTAAGGAGGCAGGTTCGGCGGTAGTGCGACTAGAGTCTGTGGCTTTGAGATTGAGTCTGTTATCTTCCCTAGTGGTTGAACCTCAAACATAGAAAATCCAGCCTGGCTTGTGAACAAAACAATGTAAATAGCCAAGAAACACAAGGACAAATTCTCACTTCAGTAGACTACCGGAGCCACGCAGAGATCAAATTGAGCTCTGTACCGCGTCGCTGTACGTCTCACAAAATGTTAGTAACAATACGAACGGCTTAAATATAGTTTCGCATTAACATGATTGGTTGACGGTAGCTGAGGAGGCGGGAGGTCCTGTAGAAACACACAAAACTCACTTCCTTGACAACGTCCTTCACAACGGCTCTCGTGTCGCTCGGCGAAGCACTAGAATTACGAATGCCCTGCTTTCTGCAGAGGCCATATCACCTAAATGCTGCACGGCCAATGCAGACCTTGCTATATTGTATTTACTTTGCCACCATGGCCTTTTTTTTTGTTGCCTTTACCTCCCTTATCTCACCTCATTTGCTCACATTGTATATATACTTATTTTTCGACTGTATGTTTGTTTTACTCCATGTATAACTCTGTGTTGTTATATGTTGTCGAACTGCTTTGCTTTATCTTGGCCAGGTCGCAGTTGTAAATGAGAACTTGTTCTCAACTTGCCTACCTGGTTAAATGAAGGTGAAATAAAAAATATAAAAAAATGGACCATGCAGTACCTTTTAAGGAAGGCACAGTGATTTTTCAGATGGACCTGTTAGCAGGAATAGGTGTGTCTGTGACGGCCAATAAAGCACAGCTTTGGACCGCTGCTCATCCAATCAGCATTTAGGATACATAACAACCAGTTTTTATAATAACGATTCGTCTTTATAAAATGTATAACACTTTGCTCAAACTCACTCCACTATGGGTGTAATGTCCCCTATAATGGAAAGCAGAAAGATGCTTCACCTATTCCGTTTATTCCCGTAGTTTATTGAGATTCAAGTTGACAGAAACATACATCGTGATGATAAAATAACAAATAGGTCATTGATCAACAGCAAGACATTGTCACCACAGATATTTTGTATTGTGCAGTAAGAAAGTAGGTACAGAGTGAAGCCTTGGAAACATCCAAAATGGCCTCCTATCCCCTTGTATAGTGAACTACTTCTAACCAGCGCTCTATGGGCTCACTATATAGGGAAATAGGGTGCCATTTGGGACGCACACCCACTGTAGAAGAACATGAGGACTGTGAAGATATATTAAATATATGCCTCCAAAAACAGAGATTATTAATACTTTATATAATCATGCAGTATACTGTATAACTCCCAACAGAGAAAAAAAAAACAGATTAATACTTTACAATAATATATCAACTCAAATCATATCAATTCATACATACATGAAGTCAATATGCCCATCAATTCATTTTCCTTCTTAATAAAATGTCACTTCATATTTAAAAACATAACTGAGCAGGACAGCGATTCATTATAAACCGTACTAGCAAGGCGGTAGTCGGTAGTACAGTTTACACAAGCATTATAAAAAAAACTGTACAACAAACTATTTAGTCATAATTGACTTCAGTAAAGATGAGACGGGCGACAGAAAAGGAAGGTGTCTGTCCTGGGGACGACAGGTGTGTTACAATCAAACTAAACGTAGAGTACCTATGACCTGCATACAATATGCTGCTTTGGAGAATTCAGGAAGCCGTGAGTGGCATTTCCTGAAAGAAGATGAAATGCAGTGAGAATATATATATATTTTACATACACCTTTGAAGACAATGATCTCAGAAAATACATTACAACAGCCAACAAGCTTCACAACTTTACCCGTCCACAAACGCTTTTACCGTCCACAAACGCTTTTACCGTCCACAAACGCTTTACAATGTCCACACATAGATATTCAGATGTTTCTTTTTTGTTGTGTTTTTTTATTACAGAAATAAATTTGATTATCAAATGTATAATAATCTACTTTGTAGATAATGAAATAGTGCAACACTGCAGTGTCAGCTAAATGTACAGGTGTACATCCAGTAGAAACCAGTAGAAACCAGCAGAGACCAGTAGAGACCAGTAGAGACCAGCAGAAACCAGTAGAAACCAGCAGAAACCAGCAGAAACCAGCAGAAACCAGCAGAGACCAGCAGAGACCAGTAGAGACCAGTAGAAACCAGTAGAAACCAGTAGAAACCAGCAGAAACCAGCAGAAACCAGCAGAAACCAGCAGAATCACAATGGTGGAATGAAACAGGGAACTGTTCCCTTCCATGGAACCCAGGCTTAGCGATATTACCATTAACCCGTTATATACGACTATATTAAACGTTAGCATCTGCAATACACTGAGAAAAAAAAAAAAAAACAGACAACACAACACCAGTCTCTCCCTTTTTATAAAAAATATCCTTCATTTGTTAACAGCAAATATTACACAAACATTCACAGAGACGGAACCACAGCTGTCCGAAGGGTAGGGAGAGTTGTCCTCGCTCGACCAGAAAATGGAGGTCATTAAAATGGCTGCCAGTCAGCAGTACAGGAAGAGGAGTGGGGATGGATATCTGAGTTCCACTGAAGACCACTTTCATTTAAAGGTTTGTGTTATAGAACTCACTATTACAATATGTCAGAAGCTTTAGGTTGAGAGCTATGTCTTGATGGCCCAGAGGATTTCAAGGCCCCTTTCTCCATCCCGTACACTTTCCCCCCCCCCTCTCAACCCAGGCCCTCTCTCCCTCCCTCCTCTTTTCCCCTTAACCCAGGCCCTCTCTCCCTCCCTCTCTTCCCTTAACCCAGGGCCCCTCTCCTCTTTTCCCCTCAACCCAGGCCCCCTCTCCCTCTCTCTTTTCCCCTCAACCCAGGCCCCCTCTCCCTCTCTCCTCTTTTCCCCTCAACCCAGGCCCCCTCTCCCTCTCTCCCTCTCTTCCCCTTAACCCAGGCCCCCTCTCCCTCTCTCCCCCTTAACCCAGGCCCCCTCTCTCCCCTCCATCCCCTGACATGCCAATCAAATGTAAAAACAGAGATTTCACAAGGCCTACATCAGAACAGCCCACCACACAATATTCCTACATTCAACCACAGTAATTGTCTTAACAAGAAATGACACCAAAAAATTCAAAAATTCAAATAAAAAATCTAATTTTCATCAGTTTACAGCGCATTGTGTTAGTCTATCACACACTCACTACAGACGTATCACTTCCTGGTTCAAGGGTTACATCCTTCACCGTTTACATAGTGGGATATCTCCATAGTGGGATATCTCCATAGTGGGATATCTCCATAGTGGGATATCTCCAGCCTCAATGTGCCCTCAAGGACAGCCTCAATGTGCCAGGACAGTCTCAATGTCTCACGACAGCCTCAATGTCTCAGGACAGCCTCAATGTGTCGGGTCATGGACTCTACAAGGTGTCAAAAGCGTTCCACAGGGAATGCTGGTCCATGTTGACTCCAATGCTTCCCACAGTTGTGTCAAGTTGGCTGGATGTCCTTTGGGTGGTGGACCATTCTTGATACACACGGGAAACTGTTGAGTGTGAAAAACCCAGCAGCTTTGCAGTTCTTGACACAAATCGGTGCGCTTGGCACCTACTACCACACCCCAGTTCAAAGGCACTTAAATATTTTGTCTTGCTCTTTCACCCTCTGAATGGCACACATACACAATCCATGTCTCAATTGTCTCAAGGCTTAAAAATCCTTCTTTAACCCGTCTCCTCTCCTTCATCGACACTTGTATAAACACATTTGTTTTCCAGTTAAAATGTGTTTTGTGTAGTCAATAATCATCCAATTACAGATCCAGATAAAAACCAGCCAATCACGGATCAAGATAAAAACCAGCCAATGATCCATGGCATTCTATAAAGTCCTTCAGTTTAAAAAAAAGTTGTGGAAGGTAAAAATACAGCCAGTACAGACATAGGGGTGACATAGGGATTAGTGGAGTATGGAAGGTAAAAATACAGCCAGTACAGACATAGGGGTGACATAGGGACTAGTGGAGTATGGAAGGTAAAAATACAGCCAGTACATACATAGGGGTGACATAGGGATTAGTGGAGTATGGAAGGTAAAAATACAGCCAGTACAGACATAGGGGTGACATAGGGACTAGTGGAGTATGGAAGGTAAAAATACAGCCAGTACATACATAGGGGTGACATAGGGACTAGTGGAGTATGGAAGGTAAAAATACAGCCAGTACATACATAGGGGTGACATAGGGACTAGTGGAGTATGGAAGGTAAAAATACAGCCAGTACATACATAGGGGTGACATAGGGACTAGTGGAGTATGGAAGGTAAAAATACAGCCAGTACAGACATAGGGGTGACATAGGGACTAGTGGAGTATGGAAGGTAAAAATACAGCCAGTACATACATAGGGGTGACATAGGGACTAGTGGAGTATGGAAGGTAAAAATACAGCCAGTACATACATAGGGGTGACATAGGGACTAGTGGAGTATGGAAGGTAAAAATACAGCCAGTACATACATAGGGGTGACATAGGGACTAGTGGAGTATGGAAGGTAAAAATACAGCCAGTACAGACATAGTGGTGACATAGGGACTAGTGGAGTATGGAAGGTAAAAATACAGCTAGTACAGACATAGGGGTGACATAGGGATTAGTGGAGTATGGAAGGTAAAAATACAGCCAGTACATACATAGGGGTGACATAGGGACTAGTGGAGTATGGAAGGTAAAAATACAGCCAGTACAGACATAGGGGTGACATAGGGACTAGTGGAGATAAATGCACTGTAACATAGCTAGACCAAACCAGTCAGTCCTGCTGTGTTAATACTACAGCCTCTCCTCCTCCTCCTCCTTCTCCTCCTCCTCCTCCTCCCTCCCTCCTCCCTCCTTCTCCTCCTCCTCCTCCCTCCCTCCCTCCCTCCTCCTCCATAACCGTGTCCCAACTCTGAGAAGCAACGCACAGTGCAGCAACAGAGACCACCACTCTAATGTGTAAATAGCGCAACGGGCTATGACTGTGCAAAACCTGTGCCTTTACTGACTGTGCAAAACCTGTGCCTTTACTGACTGTGCCAAACCTGTGCCTTTACTGACTGTGCCTTTACTGACTGTGCCAAACCTGTGCCTTTACTGACTGTGCCAAACCTGTGCCTTTACTGACTGTGCCAAACCTGTACCTTTACTGCAAACACATGGGTTCTCAGGCTGCTCCACAATGGGCTCCCTATTCCCTATATAGTGCACTACTTTAGACCAGAGCCCTATGGCACCCTATTCCCTATATATAGTGCACTACTTTAGACCAGAGCCCTATGGCACCCTATTCCCTATATATAGTGCACTACTTTAGACCAGAGCCCTATGGAACCCTATTCCCTAGATAGTACACTACTTTAGACCAGAGCCCATAGACCTCCAAAGTACTGCACTATATGGGGAATAGGGTGCCATTTGGGACCTTAACACAGTATTCTCTAACCCAGTAGAGTGTGTGTGTGTGTGTGTGTGTGTGTGTGTGTGTGTGTGTGTGTGTGTGTGTGTGTGTGTGTGTGTGTGTGTGTGTGTGTGTGTGTGTGTGTGTGTGTGTGTATATACAGTCCAGTATGTTTCAGGTCCTTCTCTAGTAAAGAGCGGGGTCGTTGTAGGAGCTGGAGGAAGGGAACGTTGGACAGGGTTTGTTCCAAGGCAGTGTTCCAGAGAAGTCTGCTGTGGGGAGGCTAAGGGTACTGGAGCTCTTCAGATGATTCTTCACGCCCCAGGACAGGAAGGAACCCTTCTTGGTCACCTTGCGACCCTTGGGGCTCTTGTCGTCGTCGAAGGCCAGGCAGATCATCGAGTAAGTCTTAGGGATACCTCCGCAGTACGTGGCACTCTTAGTGGGCTGAGGGGAGGAAGACGAGGGGAGAGAGAGAGACAGAAGGGGAGAGGGAGAGAGAGAGAGAGAGGAGGGAGAGAGGAGGGAGAGAGAGAGAGAGAGAGAGGGAGAGATAAGGGGAGAGAGGAGGGAGAGAGGGAGAGAGAAGGGGAGAGGGCGAGAGAAGGGAGAGAGAGAGAGAGAGAAGGGAGAGAGAGAGAAGGGGAGAGGGAGAGAGAGAAGGGGAGAGGGAGAGAGAGAAGGGGAGAGAGAGAGAGAAGGGAGAGAGAGAGAGAGAGAAGGGAGAGAGAGAGAAGGGAGAGAGAGAGAGAGAGAAGGGAGAGAGAGAGAGAGAGAGAAGGGGAGAGGGAGAGAGAGAGAGGAGGGAGAGGTGAGAGAGGAGAGAGAGGAGAGAGAGAGAGAGAGAAGGGAGAGAGAGAGAGAGAGAAGGGGAGAGGGAGAGAGAGAAGGGGAGAGGGAGAGAGAGAAGGGGAGAGAGAGAGAGAAGGGAGAGAGAGAGAGAGAGAAGGGAGAGAGAGAGAGAGAGAGAAGGGGAGAGGGAGAGAGAGAGAGGAGGGAGAGGTGAGAGAGAGAGAAGGGGAGAGGGAGAGAGAGAGAGAGGAGGGAGAGAGAGAGAGAGAGAGAGAAGGGGAGAGGTGAGAGAGAGAGGAGGGAGAGGTGAGAGAGAGAGAGAGAGAGAGAGAAGGGGAGAGGGAGAGAGAGAGAGGAGGGAGAGGTGAGAGAGGAGAGAGAGAGGAGGGAGAGGTGAGAGAGGAGAGAGAGAGGAGGGGAGAGGGAGAGAGAAGGGGAGAGGGAGAGAGAGAGAGGAGGGAGAGGTGAGAGAGGAGAGGGAGAGGTGAGAGAGGAGAGAGAGAGAAGGGAGAGGGAGAGAGGAGGGAGAGGTGAGAGAGAGAGAGAGAAGGGAGAGAGGGAGAGGGAGAGGTGAGAGAGGAGAGAGAGGGGGAGAGGGAGAGAGAGGAGAGAGAGGAGGGAGAGAGAGAGAGAGAGAGAGAAGGGGAGAGGGAGAGAGAGAGAGAGAGGAGGGAGAGGTGAGAGAGGAGAGAGAGAGAGAGAGAAGGGGAGAGGGAGAGAGAGAGAGAGAGAGAGAGAGAGAGAGAGAGAGAAGGGGAGAGGAGAGAGGATATTACTACAGTTAAAGACTAAACATTTCTAATTTCTACTTAAATGAGAAACTGTATGAAAATTTTTATTTTTTTAAATCCCCCAAAACTCTGGGTATTGTCACACAATATAAAAGCTTCTTGCAGTAGTTACCCATTTAACATGGGAAACTGCACCTTCTGTGTGTAACCACCAAGCTGAGAGAGAGAGGAACTCCTCCTCATCGAGAGCTGAGAGTTTGACAGCCCTGATAACAACTTAATGCAATTTATCTGCCATCGCCTGTCGGTCACAACTGAGGAAACAGAAAGGGGGACCTCCCGGGCTTCCTCAGGAGCCAACGAGGACCTCCCGGGCTTCCTCAGGAGCCAACAAGGACCTCCGGGCTTCCTCAGGAGCCAACAAGGACCTTCCGGGCTTCCTCAGGAGCCAACGAGGACCTTCCGGGGTTCCTCAGGAGCCAACAAGGACCTCCCGGGCTCCCTCAGGAGCCAACAAGGACCTTCCGGGCTTCCTCAGGAGCCAACGAGGACCTTCCGGGCTTCCTCAGGAGCCAATAAGGACCTTCCGGGCTTCCTCAGGAGCCAATCAGAGCCAGCGGGTGGACCTTACCATGGGCAGGCCGCTGTCCATCAAGCTAACAACGCGGATGTCGATCCCGTCCTCGTCCACGTCCTTCAGCAGCCGCATCACCTCGCTCACTACCATCCACTTACAGTCCGCGTCTCCCACGGCAACAATGTAGTCCCCCTCTTTCAGCCCGTCGACCTGGTAACGGAGAGATAACATTTAGTCATGAACAACAGGTGAAAGGAGGCTTTTAACAAGGGGGGGGGGGGTCAGTCCCAGATATAACACTGTGTCTGAAATGGTACCCTAAATAGAGCTCTTCCTCAATTCAATTCAAAAGGGCTCTACTGGCATGGGAAACATGTTTAGATTTCCATAGAGGCTCCAGAGGAAACATTACACTCATAGAGGCTCCAGAGGAAACATTACACTCATAGAGGCTCCAGAGGAAACATTACACTCATAGAGGCTCCAGAGGAAACATTACACTCATAGAGGCTCCAGAGGAAACATTACACTCATAGAGGCTCCAGAGGAAACATTACACTCATAGAGGCTCCAGAGGAAACATTACACTCATAGAGGCTCCAGAGGACACATTACACTCATAGAGGCTCCAGAGGAAACATTACACTCATAGAGGCTCCAGAGGAAGAGAGACCTTTCAGTTGTCATATAAAATGTATATTTACAGGGTTGTAACAATGTACAAATAGTTAAAAGTAAAAAAAAGGAGAAAAAAAAATCAACATAAATATGAGTTGTATTTACAATGGTGTTTGTTCTTCACTGGTTGAACTTTTTCTCGTTCAGTTCTGGCATTTAGGTCGACCAGACTATTAAATGCCCCTGGAAATGATTGATTTCCCTTCTGGGATGGAGAAGCTGTCTTCATTAAAGTACTAGTGGGGGGGATTTACAGTGTAATCGGGGGAGAAGGGCTTTGGTCAGGGAGGTGACCAAGAACCTGATGGTCACTCTGACAGAGCTCCAGAGTTCCTCTGTGGAGATGGGAGAACCTTCCAGAAGGACAACCATCTCTGCAGCACTCCACCCATCAGGCCTTTATGGTAGAGTGGCCAGACGGAAGCCACTCCTCAGTAAAAAGCACATGACAGCCCGCTTGGAGTTTGCCAAAAGACAAACAAAGGACATTCAGATCATGATAAACAAGATTCTCTGGTCTGATGAAACCAAGATTGAACTCTATGGCCTGAATGCCAAGCGTCACGTCTGGAGGAAACCTGGCACCATCTCTACGGTGAAGCATGGTGGTGGCAGCATCATGCTGTGGGGATGTTTTTTCAGCGGCAGGGACTGAGAGACTAGTCAGGATCAAGGGAAAGATGAACGGAGCAAAGTACAGAGAGATCCTTGATGAAAACCTGCTCCAGAGCTCTCAGGACCTCAGACTGGGGCGAAGGTTCACTTTCTAACAGGACAACGACCCTAAGCACAAAACCCTCCCCCCTTTAGCCCAAGTGTGCATCAGCCTAACCCTTCCCCCCTTTAGCCCAAGTGTGCATCAGCCTAACCCTTCCCCCCTTTAGCCCAAGTGTGCATCAGCCTAACCCTTCCCTCCTTTAGCCCAAGTGTGCATCAGCCTAACCCTTCCCTCCTTTAGCCCAAGTGTGCATCAGCCTAACCCTTCCCCCCTTTAGCCTAAGTGTGCATCAGCCTAACCCTTCCCTCCTTTAGCCCAAGTGTGCATCAGCCTAACTTTTCCCCCCTTTAGCCCAAGTGTGCATCAGCCTAACCCTCCCCCCTTTAGCCTAAGTGTGCGTCCGCCTAAATCTTCCCCCCTTTAGCTTAAGTGTGCGTCCGCCTAAATCTTCCCCCTTTAGCCTAAGTGTGCGTCAGCCTAACCCTTCCCCCCTTTAGCCTAAGTGTGCGTCCGCCTAAATCTTCCCCCTTTAGCCTAAGTGTGCGTCCGCCTAAATCTTCCCCCCCAGTAACCAGTAGTATAGCAGACTCACAGCGGCAGGGCAGAGTGGGTCCAGGGAGGTAACCTGGACAGGTACAGGGTCTCCTCTCAGGGTGAAGCCCAGGTCTCTGTCCTCCAGTCTCAGCCTGACGGTGCGAGGAGCTGTCCAGCGTAGCTTAGCAGAGAACACTGACAGAGGACCCTGGAGGGGGGGGGGGGGGGACAGGTTATTATGGGAGGGGGGACAGGTTATTACGGAAGGGGGGACAGGTTATTACGGAAGGGAGGGGAACAGGTTATTACGGAAGGGGGGGACAGGTTATTACGGAAGGGAGGGGAACAGGTTATTACGGAAGGGGGGGACAGGTTATTACGGAAGGGAGGGGGACAGGTTATTACGGAAGGGGGGGGAACAGGTTATTACGGAAGGGGGGGGAACAGGTTATTACGGAAGGGGGGGAACAGGTTATTACGGAAGGGGGGGAACAGGTTATTACGGAGGGGGGGGGACAGGTTATTACGGAAGGGGGGGGGGACAGGTTATTACGGAAGGGGGGGAACAGGTTATTACGGAAGGGGGGGAACAGGTTATTACGGAAGGGGGGGAACAGGTTATTACGGAAGGGGGGGGAACAGGTTATTACGGAAGGGGGGGAACAGGTTATTACGGAAGGGGGGGAACAGGTTATTACGGAAGGGGGGGAACAGGTTATCACGGAAGGGGGGAAACAGGTTATCACGGAAGGGGGGAAACAGGTTATCACGGAAGGGGGGAAACAGGTTATCATGGGGGGGAAACAGGTTATCACGGGGGGGAAACAGGTTATCATGGGGGGGAAACAGGTTATTATGGGGGGGAAACAGGTTATTATGGGGGGGAAACAGGTTATTATGGGGGGGAAACAGGTTATTATGGGGGGGAAACAGGTTATTATGGGGGGGAAACAGGTTATTATGGGGGGGAAACAGGTTATTATGGGGGGGAAACAGGTTATTATGAAAACTTCCCATGGACACCCCAACCTCGATAGGACTGACAAGTGTGCATCCCAAATGGTACAATGAGGCCTGGTCAAAGGTAGGGCACTATGGGGCCTGGTCCAAAGGTAGGGCACTACGTAGGGAACAGATGAGGGTCCGTTTGGGACACCACCACTGTTATTGTTATTGATTCACCATGACAAGGTGACCGAGTAAAGAGGCGTATTAACAGAGTTCAACACCACCGCTAATGACTTAGAGTTGACACGTTCTGTTGGGTTTGGATCCCTGTCTCCAGGGTTAATGTTGGTACTGCCATAGTGGTTCTGTTGGGGTTGATGTTGGTACTGCCATAGTGGTTCTGTTGGGTTTAATGTTAGTACTGCCATAGTGGTTCTGTTGGGGTTAATGTTGGTACTGCCATAGTGGTTCTGTTGGGGTTAATGTTAGTACTGCCATAGCGGTTCTGTTGGGGTTAATGTTAGTACTGCCATAGTGGTTCTGTTGGGGTTAATGTTGGTACTGCCATAGTGGTTCTGTTGGGGTTAATGTTAGTACTGCCATAGTGGTTCTGTTGGGGTTAATGTTGGTACTGCCATAGCGGTTCTGTTGGGGTTAATGTTGGTACTGCCATAGTGGTTCTGTTGGGGTTAATGTTGGTACTGCCATAGTGGTTCTGTTGGGGTTGATGTTGGTACTGCCATAGTGGTTCTGTTGGGGTTAATGTTGGTACTGCCATAGCGGTTCTGTTGGGGTTAATGTTGGTACTGCCATAGTGGTTCTGTTGGGGTTAATGTTGGTACTGCCATAGTGGTTCTGTTGGGGTTAATGTTGGTACTGCCATAGTGGTTCTGTTGGGGTTAATGTTAGTACTGCCATAGTGGTTCTGTTGGGGTTAATGTTGGTACTGCCATAGTGGTTCTGTTGGGGTTAATGTTAGTACTGCCATAGCGGTTCTGTTGGGTTTAATGTTAGTACTGCCATAGTGGTTCTGTTGGGGTTAATGTTAGTACTGCCATAGCGGTTCTGTTGGGGTTAATGTTAGTACTGCCATAGTGGTTCTGTTGGGGTTAATGTTAGTACTGCCATAGTGGTTCTGTTGGGGTTAATGTTAGTACTGCCATAGTGGTTCTGTTGGGGTTAATGTTAGTACTGCCATAGCGGTTCTGTTGGGTTTGGATCCAGAAAACAGCACCACACCGTCTGGGTGTTCAGAGAAAGTTGAACTGAATTTAACCGTTTCAACAAAAAAAAAACACAAATCCAGAGCTTTGTGATGCCATTTTCTGAATAAACCAGACACTTTACACCAAGGGCCGGTTTCCTGGACACAGATTAATCTTAGTCCCGGACTATAAAAAAACGAGTTTTTAAGAGTCACTTGTGATTCTCCATTCACCAAGTTTCATAGTCCAGGACTAGGGGTTTTAAAAATCGGTGTCCCGGGGACAGCAGCCCTGAAACGTTAGAACGTTAAAAAAAAATTAGTAAACCCACATACCAGCCTCCGGAAAAAGTCTGTGACTTTCACCTTTGTGGACATGGGTGATTCCATCTCTGCCTTGTGCTCCGTTTTAGCTGAGGAAGGAAAACAGGTCTGTTTATTACCACAACAACGTCCCTCTGGAGTACAGGGAGAGCATGACGACGCCGTAAACATTACATCAATACAACATCCTGTACCTACTAAATAACTGTCTAAAGGTTATTAGGTTGTTGAAGGTGAGGTCCAACAGTGACTCTCTCTCTCTCTCTCTCTCTCTCTCTCTCTCTCTCTCTCTCTCTCTCTCTCTGAAGTACATTTGGAAGTCAGTTGTATTGGATCAACAGTAATGTGGAACCAGAGCTGATGATGATGTAAAAAAGGCTTTTAAATAAAATAATGAAACTGTTCTGGAGTGGCAAGTGATAAATCCAGACCCGAATCCCATCAAAACCTATGTTGAACTTACTAAACGACAGAGAGTTTTACTGTGTGATATTAGGCTGCTTCTTGTGTAAATATTTCCCATCTGGATTTTAATGATTTGTATGTGCGTCACTTGAGAGGGTTGAGTCACTGACGTGGTCTTCCTGTCTGGGTTGGCGCGCCCCCCCCCTCTTGGGTTGTGCCATGGCGGAGATCTTTGTGGGCTATACTCGGCCTTGTCTCAGGATGGTAAGTTGGTGGTTGAATATATCCCTCTAGTGGTGTGGGGGCTGTGCTTTGGCAAAGTGGGTGGGGTTATATCCTACCTGTTTGGCCCTGTCCGGGGGTTTCATCGGATGGGGCCAGAGTGTCTGCTGATCCCTCCTGTCTCAGCCTCCAGTATTTATGCTGCAGTAGTTTATGTGTTGGGGGGCTAGGGTCAGTCTGTTATATCTGGAGTATTTCTCCTGTGTCCTGTGTGAATTTAAGTATGCTCTCTCTATTTCTCTCTTTCTCTCTCTCGGGGGACCTGAGCCATAGGACCATGCCTCAGGACTACCTGGTATGATGACTCCTTGCTGTCCCCAGTCCACCTGACTGTGCTGCTGCTCCAGTTTCAACTGTTCTGCCTGCGGCTATGGAACCCTGACCTGTTCACCGGACGTGCTACCTGTCCCAGACCTGCTGTTTTCAACTCTCTAGAGACAGCAGGAGCGGTAGAGATACTCGAATGATCGGCTATGAAAAGCCAACTGACATTTACTCCTGAGGTGCTGACCTGTTGAACCCTCGACAACCACTGTGATTATTATTATCTGACCCTGCTGGTCATCTATGAACATTTGAACATCTTGGCCATGTTCTGTTATAATCTCCACCCAGCACAGCCAGAAGAGGACTGGCCACTCCCTCATAGCCTGGTTCCTCTCTAGGTTTCTTCCTAGGTTTTGGCCTTTCTAGGGAGTTTTTCCTAGCCACCGTGCTTCTACACCTGCATTGCTTGCTGTTTGGGGGGTTTTAGGCTGGGTTTCTGAACAGCACTTTGAGACGTCAGCTGATGTAAGAAGGGCTTTATAAATACATTTGATTTGGGTTGATTGATTGGTTGGTTGGTTGATTGATTGATCGAGTTCCCAATAAGAGGTTCACTTACAGATGATGTCTGGAGCTTCACAAATACATTTGATTGATTGATTGATTGATTGATTGATTGATTGATTGATTGATTGATTGATTGATTGATTGTTCGACTCACAGATAATGTCTGGAGCCTCCAGGTAGTCTGTGAACTCGTCTTCTCGGTCGTTGTCATTGAACTTGGCCAGGGAGCGTTTGTGACTGGCCTGGAGGATGTCCTGGAGCACATCCAGCTTCCTGAGGTGACGACACAGACCATGGATCCTCAGACCCTCCTCATGACCCATCACAGCCCGCCGCAGGTGGGCCTTACCTGGGGGAGGAGAGGGGAGGGAGGAGAGAGGAGGTGGAGGAGGGTGGAGAGAGGGAGAGTCATTAAGGTAGGTGAGTAAGTATACAAGGTGTAGAGTCCAGACAGTCAGGGACTCTCTAAACGACAGCGTCTGTAGAGTCCAGACAGTCAGGGACTATATAAACGACAGCGTGTGTAGAGTCCAGACAGTCAGGGACTATATAAACGACAGCGTGTGGAGTCCAGACAGTCAGGGACTCTCTAAACGACAGCGTGTGTAGAGTCCAGACAGTCAGGGACTATATAAACGACAGCGTGTGTAGAGTCCAGACAGTCAGGGACTCTCTAAACGACAGCGTGTGTAGAGTCCAGACAGTCAGGGACTATATAAACGACAGCGTGTGTAGAGTCCAGACAGTCAGGGACTAAATAAACGACAGCGTGTGTAGAGTCCAGACAGTCAGGGACTATATAAACGACAGCGTGTGTAGAGTCCAGACAGTCAGGGACTAAATAAACGACAGCGTGTGTAGAGTCCAGACAGTCAGGGACTATATAAACGACAGCGTGTGTAGAGTCCAGACAGTCAGGGACTATATAAACGACAGTATCTAGACCTCAACCACATAATAAAGGGCCTGTGTAAACACGGCATTGGGGTTTGGGAGCCTTACCGACGTGTCGTCTCTCCTCTCTCTTCCTGAGGATGTCGACTGCGGAGCGGCCATCTGGCATGGCATCATACGCCTGGGACAGAGCCTTCTCCTGTTGGTCCTCATCATCACTGGGTCTCACTGGAAAACACAGAGACAGGAGACGGGGATTAGGGACGCGGCAACACAGAGACGAGGATTAGGGACGCGGCAACACAGAGACGGGGATTAGGGACGCGGCAACACAGAGACGGGGATTAGGGACGCGGCAACACAGAGACGGGGATTAGGGACATGGCAACACAGAGACGGGGATTAGGGACATGGCAACACAGAGACGGGGATTAGGGACGCGGCAACACAGAGACGGGGATTAGGGACATGGCAACACAGAGACGGGGATTAGGGACATGGCAACACAGAGACGGGGATTAGGGACATGGCAACACAGAGACGGGGATTAGGGACATGGCAACACAGAGACGAGGATTAGGGACACGGCAACACAGAGACGGGGATTAGGGACACGGCAACACAGAGACGGGGATTAGGGACGCGGCAACACAGAGACGAGGATTAGGGACACGGCAACACAGAGACGGGGATTAGGGACACGGCAACACAGAGACGAGGATTAGGGACGCGGCAACACAGAGACGGGGATTAGGGACACGGCAACACAGAGACGAGGATTAGGGACACGGCAACACAGAGACGAGGATTAGGGACATGGCAACACAGAGACGGGGATTAGGGACATGGCAACACAGAGACGGGGATTAGGGACATGGCAACACAGAGACGGGGATTAGGGACATGGCAACACAGAGACGGGGATTAGGGACATGGCAACACAGAGACGGGGATTAGGGACATGGCAACACAGAGACGGGGATTAGGGACATGGCAACACAGAGACGAGGATTGTAGGGATGTAGCCTTGGCTGTTGGCAGAAAGACAGTGTTGGCAGAAAGACAGTGTTGGCAGAGGACAGATCCAGCCTGGGACTGAGGCAGTTTGTTTTGAACAACACAAAAGACGTGTTACATAAATATTTATAACTGAACAGGGTGGTTCAGACTCAAACTCTACGCCGCTCTGGTCTCTACGCCGCTCTGGCCTCTTTATAAAACTAAAGATCTCAGTCCTCTGAGCTGCTCTGCTCTGAGCTGCTCTGCTCTGTCCTCAGTGGGGAGATTCCAATAAAAGTATTGATGAGAAGAGTCCATTAAAAGTCAATTTAAACTGATACCTGAGATTATGTCTTTGGGATGTGAGAGGAAAGAGGGTGAATGAACCAGTCTGTTCAGGTAAGGTCCAGGAAACCCGTCTAGTATCTAACAGAACCAGTAAGGTCCAGGAAACCCATCTAGTAACTAACAGAACCAGTCTGATCCAGTAAGGTCCAGGAAACCCGTCTAGTAACTAACAGAACCAGTCTGTTCCAGTAAGGTCCAGGAAACCCGTCTAGTAACTAACAGAACCAGTCTGATCCAGTAAGGTCCAGGAAACCCGTCTAGTATCTAACAGAACCAGTAAGGTCCAGGAAACCCGTCTAGTAACTAACAGAACCAGTCTGTTCCAGTAAGGTCCAGGAAACCCGTCTAGTAACTAACAGAACCAGTCTAATCCAGGAAACCCGTCTAGTAACTAACAGAACCAGTCTGTTCCAGTAAGGTCCAGGAAACCCATCTAGTAACTAACAGAACCAGTCTGATCCAGTAAGGTCCAGGAAACCCATCTAGTAACTAACAGAACCAGTCTGATCCAGTAAGGTCCAGGAAAAACATCTAGTATCTAACAGAACCAGTCTGTTCCAGTAAGGTCCAGGAAACCCGTCTAGTATCTAACAGAACCAGTAAGGTCCAGGAAACCCGTCTAGTATCTAACAGAACCAGTAAGGTCCAGGAAACCCGTCTAGTATCTAACAGAACCAGTAAGGTCCTGGAAACCCGTCTAGTATCTAACAGAACCAGTAAGGTCCAGGAAACCCGTCTAGTATCTAACAGAACCAGTCTGATCCAGTAAGGTCCAGGAAACCCGTCTAGTAACTAACAGGCATTACTACACATCTCCCCCTCCCTCTCGATCTCGCACAGAAGGGATATGATTGGCTAACTGCTTCTCGACTTACGCTGGTGGTCCAATAGCGCAGTAGCCAGGAAGTAGTGTGCCAGTGAACGGTAGTGGTTGGTCTTGACCTGAGCCATGGTGGACCAGAAGAACGGGACGTTGTCCTTGATGGGAGTCTGGATCATAGACTGGTGTACCTGGTCATAGGTGTCTCCGACCTGAGAGGGGACAGAGATGTACTGTTATAGTCCACATCCTACCTGAGATGGGACAGAGTCCACATCCTACCTGAGATGGGACAGAGTCCACATCCTACCTGAGATGGGACAGAGTCCACATCCTACCTGAGAGGGGACAGAGTCCACATCCTACCTGAGAGGGGACAGAGTCCACATCCTACCTGAGATGGGACAGAGATGTACTGTTATAGTCCACATCCTAACTGAGATGGGACAGAGTCCACATCCTACCTGAGATGGGACAGAGTCCACATCCTACCTGAGAGGGGACAGAGATGTACTGTTATAGTACACATCACAAATTACACCCTATTCCCTATATAGTGCACTACTTTAGACCAGAGCCCTATGGCATCCTATTCCCTATATAGTGCACTACTTTAGACCAGAGCCCTATGGCACCCTATTCCCTATATAGTGCACTACTTTAGACCAGAGCCCTATGGCACCCTATTCCCTATATATAGTGCACTACTTTAGACCAGAGACCTATGGCACCCTATTCCCTATATATATAGTGCGCTATCATAGACCAGAGCCCTATGGCACCCTATTCCCTACATAGTGCACTACTTTAGACCAGAGCCCTATGGCACCCTATTCCCTATATAGTGCACTACTTTAGACCAGAGCCCTATGGAACCCTATTCCCTACATAGTGCACTACTTTAGACCAGAGCCCTATGGAACCCTATATAGTGCACTACATTGCACTACTTTACTTTCAGCGTTGAGGTGAAACTCTCTCAGATTAACCCCAATTAGGGCAAAGCAGATGTGTTGAACATCAACGGACAAATCCATCCATCCATCTAACAGTGGTACTACACACCTGATTTAATCAGGATCAATCCGTCTGTACCAGCCTGTAGACGGTGGGGGAAAAATGATTCAACATTTATTATACACGCACCTTGGCAGCCTCTTGGGCCATCTTGAGGAGAGAGAAGAACTCGTTGCGGATGCCGGACAGAGCGATCTTCTCAAACAGACACTCCTGAGCTTGGGCCAGCATCAGCTTGATGAGCATACTGAGCATGGAGGGACTCATGTCATAGCTGGGGGTGTGAGTGAATGTCTCCTTCAGGTGATGGAGGACTCCTACAGGGGGGAGGGGAGACAGAGAGAGAGAGAGGGAGGTGAGTATAGAGGGACTCATGTCATAGCTGGGGGTGAATGTCTCCTTCAGGTGATGGAGGACTCCTACAGGGGGGGGGGGGGAGACAGAGAGAGAGAGAGAGGGAGGTGAGTATGGAGGGACTCATGTCATAGCTGGGGGTGAATGTCTCCTTCAGGTGATGGAGGACTCCTACAGGGGGGGGGGGGGAGACAGAGAGAGAGAGAGAGAGGGAGGTGAGCATGGAGGGACTCATGTCATAGCTGGGGGTGTGAGTGAATGTCTCCTTCAGGTGATGGAGGACTCCTATGGGGGGGGGGGGGGGGGAGACAGAGAGAGAGAGAGGGGGAGGTGAGTATAGAGGGACTCATGTCATAGCTGGGGGTGAATGTCTCCTTCAGGTGATGGAGGACTCCTACAGGGGGGGGGGGGGAGACAGAGAGAGAGAGAGAGGGGGAGGTGAGTATGGAGGGACTCATGTCATAGCTGGGGGTGAATGTCTCCTTCAGGTGATGGAGGACTCCTACAGGGGGGGGGGGGGAGACAGAGAGAGAGAGAGAGAGGGAGGTGAGCATGGAGGGACTCATGTCATAGCTGGGGGTGAATGTCTCCTTCAGGTGATGGAGGACTCCTACGGGGGGGGGGGGGGACAGAGAGAGAGTGGGGGAGGTGAGTATAGAGGGACTCATGTCATAGCTGGGGGTGAATGTCTCCTTCAGGTGATGGAGGACTCATTTCTAAATCGTTGCGTACGGATAAAAACATGCATGACCCAGTTCACACGCAAGAGTTCACATTTATAAAAACTGAACTTCACGTGAGAATGTGCTAATCCGTTTATACTCCCGGTAACGTTAGACCGCGAGTACTCACAGTTTCTACCGTTAGACATTAGGCCTTTGGAACTGTCCTAGTTTGGACTGAATCCCGAGGGACAGGACTGTCCTAGTTTGGACTGACTGCCTTTGGGACAGGACTGTACTGTGGGACATGATTCATGGGGAAGCTAGAGAAGCCAGAAGAGGACTGGCCACCCCTCATAGCCTGGTTCCTCTCTAGGTTTCTTCCTAGGTTCTGGCCTTTCTAGGGAGTTTTTCCTAGCCACCCCTCATAGCCTGGTTCCTCTCTAGGTTTCTTCCTAGGTTTTGGCCTTTCTAGGGAGTTTTTCCTAGCCACCGTGCTTCTACACCTGCATTGCTTGCTGTTTGGGGGGTTTTAGGCTGGGTTTCTGTACAGCACTTTGAGATATCAGCTGATGTAAGAAGGGCTTTATAAATACATTTGATTGATTGATTGGATAATTAATGGTTCAGCTTTACCAGTAGATATCAGCTGATGTACAAAGGGCTTTATAAATACATTTGATTGATTGATTGGATAATTAATGGTTCAGCTTTACCAGTAGATATCAGCTGATGTAAGAAGGGCTTTATAAATACATTTGATTGATTGATTGGATAATTAATGGTTCAGCTTTACCAGTAGATATCAGCTGATGTAAGAAGGGCTTTATAAATACATTTGATTGATTGATTGGATAATTAATGGTTCAGCTTTACCAGTAGCCAGTCAATATTTGTTCTGACAGGACATTTGAAACGATGAAAATGAAATTGTCAACTGGTTCTCTCTGACGGGCTGTTTTTCCCCTAAATCGGTAAACAAAGATCGCACAAGGAGAGAACTGGTCACTGCACCGACTCTGGGTTAGGTGACCTACAAACTTACAAGATGTATAAAACTAAATCAAATCTTGTAAACCTCTTGTAATCCAACTCTGAGTGTACTGTATATTCCACCAGTGTTATTGGCAATGAGTAGAGTCCAGCTGTGTTAGTGTAGTAATGGCCACTGGTGTTGTCCAAAATGGCACCCTATTTCCCTACATAGTACACTACTTTAGACCAGGGCCCTATTCCCTACATAGTACACTACTTATAACCAGGGCCCTATTCCCTACATAGTGCACTACTTTAGACCAGGGCCCTATACCCTACATAGTGCACTACTTCTAACCAGAGCCCTATTCCCTACATAGTGTACTACTTCTAACCAGGGTCCTATTCCCTACATAGTGCACTACTTCTAACCAGGGTCCTATTCCCTACATAGTGCACTACTTCTAACCAGGGTCCTATTCCCTACATAGTGCACTACTTCTAACCAGGGCCCTATTCCCTACATAGTACACTACTTCTAACCAGGGTCCTATTCCCTACATAGTGCACTACTTCTAACCAGGGCCCTATTCCCTACATAGTACACTACTTCTAACCAGGGTCCTATTCCCTACATAGTGCACTACTTCTAACCAGGGCCCTATTCCATACATATTCCCTCTATAGTGGGTACTATGGGCACTAAGGTGCCATGTGGGACACAGCCGACTGTGATTCTCGTTGTCTCCTCACCGGCAGCTTTCTGGAAGGCTGCGATGGCATCCTGGAGGCCGGCGGAGGTCTGGCGGTTGGAGCGCGTGCCGATCTGGGTGTAGAGAGCGCCGATGTTGAACAGAATACTGGCCTTCTCCAGAGACAGGTTCTGCTGGCACACCGGGACACCTGTGAACGAGTCATACCTGGGACAGACAGACAGACAGACAGACAGACAGACAGACAGACAGACAGACAGACAGACAGACAGACAGACAGACAGACAGACAGACAGACAGACAGACAGACAGACAGACAGACAGACAGACAGACAGACAGACAGACAGACAGACAGACAGACAGACAGACAGACAGACAGACAGACAGACAGGTCACAAGCTGCAATATGTCACTTGTTGGGAGACCCGACCAAATCCACATAGAAATGTGACTTATAGACCTGTCCTGTCTTGTCGACACACAGCCCCAACCTACTGTCCTGTTTAAGGGTTTAAACACTGCATCCCATGCTTGTTCAATGAACCATAAACAATTAATGAACATGCACCTGTGGAACGGTCGTTAAGACACTAACAGCTTACAGACGGTAGGCAATTAAGGTCACAGTTATGAAAACTTAGGACACTAAAGAGGTCTTTCTACTGACTCTGAAAAACACCAAAAGAAAGATGCCCAGGGTCCCTGCTCATCTGCGTGAACGTGCCTTAGGCAAGGAGGCATGAGGACTGCAGATGTGGCCAGGGCAATAAATTGCAATGTCCGTACTGTGAGACGCCTAAGACAGCGCTACAGGGAGACATCACGGACAGCTGATCGTCCTCGCAGTGGCAGACCACGTGCAACAACACCTGCACAGGATCAGTACATCGGGACAGGTACAGGATGGCAACAACAACTGCCCGAGTTACACCAGGAACAAACAATCCCTCCATCAGTGTTCAGGCTGTCCGCAATAGGCTGAGAGAGGCTGAACTGAGGGCTTGTAGGGCCTGTTGTAAGGCAGGTCCTCACCAGACATCACCGGCAACAACGTCGCCTATGGGCACAAACCCACCGTCGATGGACCAGACAGGACTGGCAAAAAGTGCTTTTCACTGACGAGTCGACTGGGTTTTGGAGACAGTCAGGTTAAGCTACTAGAGATACCTGAACCCCTGGGCTGGGTCGGACCCCTGGGCTGGGTCAGACCCCTGGGCTGGGTCAGACCCCTGGGACCCCTGGGCTGGGTCAGACCCCTGGGACCCCTGGGCTGGGTCAGACCCCTGGGGCCCCTGGGCTGGGTCAGACCCCTGGGACCCCTGGGCTGGGTCAGACCCCTGGGACCCCTGGGCTGGGTCAGACCCCTGGGACCCCTGGGCTGGGTCAGACCCCTGGGTTGGGTCGAACCCCTGGGCTGGGTCGGACTAACGATCGACTGGGTATTGGAGACAGTGAGATGCAACGTACCAAGTAAAGAAGATGCCCATCGGGCGGGTAGCGGAGAAGAAGCGGCTCTCCAGTAGAGGCATGTGGCTGAAGTACTTGGCCAGGGTCTCGATGCCGGCGTCATTGCGGCTGGGGGTACGACAGGCCTGTGGGTACGGTGGGGGAAAGAGGGTAAAAATACAACAAGACAGAGATGGAGATGTGTGGTGGGTGATTCCATAGAGAAAACCCAGTTCCCCATCGGACATGGTAGATTGCTATGAGACCTATGGTGAAAGTACCTGTCTCAGGTCCATCAGGTCAGCAATCTCCTCCTCGAAGCTGGAGCCATCTTCACTGTAGTGCTCCAGGATGAAGTCCTGGGGAAACAAAAACACACCAGAACAGGGAGACCATCATCAACACACTGTAATAAAGTCTTGTGATGTCCAGCCACCGACCCATCGAAACACCATCCACTGTCCCATAGAGCCGCCGACCCATCGAAACACCATCCACTGTCCCATAGAGCCACCGACCCATCGAAACACCATCCACTGTCCCATACAGCCACCGACCCATCGAAACACCATCCACTGTCCCATAGAGCCACCGACCCATCGAAACACCATCCACTGTCCCATAGAGCCACCGACCCATCGAAACACCATCCACTGTCCCATAGAGCCGCCGACCCATCGAAACACCATCCACTGTCCCATAGAGCCACCGACCCATCGAAACACCATCCACTGTCCCATAGAGCCACCGACCCATCGAAACACCATCCACTGTCCCATAGAGCCACCGACCCATCGAAACACCATCCACTGTCCCATAGAGCCACCGACCCATCGAAACACCATCCACTGTCCCATAGAGCCACCGACCCATCAAAACACCATTCACTGTCCCATCAAAACACCATCCACTGTCCTATAGAGCCACCGACCCATCAAAACACCATCCACTGTCCCATCAAAACACCATCCACTGTCCCATCAAAACACCATCCACTGTCCTATAGAGCCACCGACCCATCAAAACACCATTCACTGTCCCATAGAGCCACCGACCCATCGAAACACCATCCAAATGTCCCATCAAAACACCATCCACTGTCCCATAGAGTCGCCGACCCATCGAAACACCATCCACTGTCCCATAGAGCCACCGACCCATCGAAACACCATCCACTGTCCCATAGAGCCACCGACCCATCGAAACACCATCCACTGTCCCATCAAAACACCATCCACTGTCCCATAGAGCCACCGACCCATCAAAACACCATTCACTGTCCCATCAAAACACCATCCACTGTCCTATAGAGCCACCGACCCATCAAAACACCATCCACTGTCCCATCAAAACACCATCCACTGTCCCATCAAAACACCATCCACTGTCCTATAGAGCCACCGACCCATCAAAACACCATTCACTGTCCCATAGAGCCACCGACCCATCGAAACACCATCCAAATGTCCCATCAAAACACCATCCACTGTCCCATAGAGTCGCCGACCCATCGAAACACCATCCACTGTCCCATAGAGCCACCGACCCATCGAAACACCATCCACTGTCCCATAGAGCCACCGACCCATCGAAACACCATCCACTGTCCCATCAAAACACCATCCACTGTCCCATAGAGCCACCGACCCATCAAAACACCATTCACTGTCCCATCAAAACACCATCCACTGTCCTATAGAGCCACCGACCCATCAAAACACCATCCACTGTCCCATCAAAACACCATCCACTGTCCCATCAAAACACCATCCACTGTCCTATAGAGCCACCGACCCATCAAAACACCATTCACTGTCCCATAGAGCCACCGACCCATCGAAACACCATCCAAATGTCCCATCAAAACACCATCCACTGTCCCATAGAGTCGCCGACCCATCAAAACACCATCCACTGTCCTATAGAGCCACCGACCCATCAAAACACCATCCACTGTCCTATAGAGCCACCGACCCATCAAAACACCATCCACTGTCCCATCAAAACACCATCCACTGTCCTATAGAGCCACCGACCCATCAAAACACCATCCACTGTCCCATCAAAACACCATCCACTGTCCTATAGAGCCACCGACCCATCAAAACACCATCCACTGTCCCATCAAAACACCATCCACTGTCCTATAGAGCCACCGACCCATCGAAACACCATCCACTGTCCCATAGAGCCACCGACCCATCGAAACACCATCCACTGTCCCATAGAGCCACCGACCCATCGAAACACCATCCACTGTCCCATAGAGCCACCGACCCATCGAAACACCATCCACTGTCCCATAGAGCCACCGACCCATCGAAACACCATCCACTGTCCCATAGAGCCACCGACCCATCGAAACACCATCCACTGTCCCATCAAAACACCATCCACTGTCCCATAGAGCCACCGACCCATCAAAACACCATTCACTGTCCCATCAAAACACCATCCACTGTCCTATAGAGCCACCGACCCATCAAAACACCATCCACTGTCCCATCAAAACACCATCCACTGTCCCATCAAAACACCATCCACTGTCCTATAGAGCCACCGACCCATCAAAACACCATTCACTGTCCCATAGAGCCACCGACCCATCGAAACACCATCCAAATGTCCCATCAAAACACCATCCACTGTCCCATAGAGTCGCCGACCCATCAAAACACCATTCACTGTCCCATAGAGCCACCGACCCATCGAAACACCATCCACTGTCCCATCAAAACACCATCCACTGTCCTACAGAAGCCTGTTATAGACCCAACCTGGGCCCTCCTCCCCAGACCCAAACCCGGGCCCTCCTCCTCAGACCCAAACCCGGGCCCTCCACCCCAGACCCAAACCCAACCTGGGCCCTCCTCCCCAGACCCAAACCCAACCTGGGCCCTCCTCCCCAGACCCAAACCCAACCTGGGCCCTCCTCCCCAGACCCAAACCCAACCTGGGCCCTCCTCCCCAGACCCAAACCCAACCCGGGCCCTCCTCCCCAGACCCGAGCCCTCCTCCCCAGACCCAAACCCAACCCGGGCCCTCCTCCCCAGACCCAGACCCGGGCCCTCCTCCCCAGACCCAGACCCGGGCCCTCCTCCCCAGACCCAGACCCGGGCCCTCCTCCCCAGACCCAGACCCGGGCCCTCCTCCCCAGACCCAGACCCGGGCCCTCCTCCCCAGACCCAGACCCGAGCCCTCCTCCCCAGACCCAGACCCGAGCCCTCCTCCCCAGACCCAGACCCGGGCCCTCCTCCCCAGACCCAGACCCGAGCCCTCCTCCCCAGACCCAGACCCGAGCCCTCCCCAGCGGAGGTGTCTCTCTAGCCGCGTGACGATCAGTGTTGTGTCTCCTGACTAGCAGCCAGACGTCATGTCACTGACACCTGGTCATGAAAGCTAGTTGATTACAGGCAGGAAGTAGGGAACACTTAACTGGACAGACAGATACAGGAAGTACACGTCTCAAATGGCACCCTATTCCCTAGCGCACTACGTTTGACCGAGGCCCACAAGGGAGGACCCACAAGGGAGGACCCACAAGGGTTCTGGTCAACAGAAGTGGTCTATATGGGGAATAGGGTCCAATTTGGGACGTAGCCTAAGTCTATCATCTAGATACTGCCGAGTCCTTATCTGCACCTCACAGCGGTATATAAAACGGTGACATCATGGTATTCCCCACCACCGGTAGGCTTACTGTGCTGTTGTCATTTCCTGGTTGACACAGCTGTGACCTAGTTGACAATAATAAAAGCTGTTTGCTGAGGGTTAACTTGATTCTATTGAACCTGATGAAATGCTGAACAAAATGGTTTACGTCCCAATGGCACTGTATTCTCCGTGTAGTGCACTACTTTTGACCAGAGGACAACAGTAGTGCATAAAAATAGGGAATAGGTTGCAATTTGGGACGTAACCCTATATCTTTATATCCAGTACATACTAGTGAACAAATGGAGAATAGAGATTGCTGTCAAAGGAATTGATATCAATGAATTGTGAAACAGCTGCTGTACCTTAACTGTACGTCGGCCTGGACGTCGGCCTGGATAAGGGAACCGGCCTGGATAAGGGAACCTGCCTGGATAAGGGAACCGGCCTGGATAAGGGAACCGGCCTGGATAAGGGAACCTGCCTGGATAAGGGAACCGGCCTGGATAAGGGAACCGGCCTGGATAAGGGAACCGGCCTGGATAAGGGAACCGGCCTGGATAAGGGAACCGGCCTGGATAAGGGAACCTGCCTGGATAAGGGAACCGGCCTGGATGAGGGAACCGGCCTGGATAAGGGAACCTGCCTGGACAAGGGAACCGGCCTGAACGTCGGCCTGGATAAGGGAACCGGCCTGGATAAGGGAACCGGCCTGGATAAGGGAACCTGCCTGAACGTCGGCCTGGATAAGGGAACCTGCCTGGATAAGGGAACCTGCCTGAACGTCGGCCTGGATATGGGAACCTGCCTGGATAAGGGAACCTGCCTGAACGTCGGCCTGGATATGGGAACCGGCCTGGATAAGGGAACCGGCCTGGATAAGGGAACCGGCCTGAACGTCGGCCTGGATAAGGGAACCTGCCTGGACGTCGGTCTGGATATGGGAACCGGCCTGGTTAAGGGAACCTGCCTGGATAAGGGAACCTGCCTGAACGTCGGCCTGGACAAGGGAACCTGCCTGGACAAGGGAACCGGCCTGGATATGGGAACCGGCCTGGATAAGGGAACCAGCCTGGATAAGGGAACCTGCCTGGATAAGGGAACCTGCCTGAACGTCGGCCTGGATATGGGAACCTGCCTGGATAAGGGAACCTGCCTGAACGTCGGCCTGGATATGGGAACCTGCCTGGATAAGGGAACCGGCCTGGATAAGGGAACCTGCCTGGATAAGGGAACCGGCCTGGATAAGGGAACCTGCCTGGATAAGGGAACCTGCCTGGATAAGGGAACCTGCCTGGACAAGGGAACCTGCCTGGATAAGGGAACCGGCCTGGATAAGGGAACCTGTTAAATGATCTGAAATGTACAGGTAGTGAAGAAGTGGTGAAATGGAGGTCTGTATTACCTTGAATGACACAGAGAAGTCCATTTCTTTAGTCTCCTTCAGTCCCAGCGGGATGAGAGGGATGCTGGAGGTCTCTCTGGAAACAGGAAAGGAGATATCGTTAACATGTGATATTTAACTGTTAAACAGTGATGTTAGTGGTAAATAGCGAGGCTCAGAGTTTTATGGTCCCGTGGTGGCTCAGTTGGTAGAGCATGGTGTTTGCAACGCCAGGGTTGTGGGTTCGATTCCCACGGGGGGACCAGTACGGAGAAGAAAAAAAAAAAATGTATGAAATGTATGCATTCACTACTGTAAGTCGCTCTGGATAAGAGCGTCTGCTAAATGACTAAGATGTAAAATGTACACACATTAACAGCCATATTGTTGAAGTGACATAACAGACAGGTTGGTAGTTAAAGGGGTGAATCCGAACTTCCATTTAAGTCACATTTTCACTTAGTAATCCCATTGACATCAATACATAACTAAATTAAATATTTAAAAATTGGGAGAAAGTTTAGATTTGCTATTCAGATTGCAGGTCAGAGGGAACACCCTTTGACAACAGTCTCTCTTTACATACAGACACGCCAACACTGCCCCACAATACACTGCAACCCAGAACAAATACCCAGGGGTATCTGGGTCCACCTTACTCACACCAACAGGGCCCCCCACCTTACAGGCTGACTACACCGCTCGCGTTGCAAAATACATTTAGAGGAGGGGAGAGGAGAGAGTTTGACCTGATATAGAGGAGGGGAGAGGAGAGAGTTTGACCTGATATAGAGGAGGGGAGAGGAGAGAGTTTGACCTGATATAGAGGAGGGGAGAGGAGAGAGTTTGACCTGATATAGAGGAGGGAGAGGAGAGGGGAACTGCTAGTGCAATGAAAAAAGGTAGTGAGCGTTTTTACTTTTCAGTCCAGGGAATTCAACCCAGATATCCCTGAGCACCTCTTGGAGCGTTCCATCCCTCAGTAAAAAAAACACCCAAACACACAGACCACAAAGCATTGTGGGTTGTTTTCAGACGTGTTCAACACTAAGAGAGTTAACTTGGAGCTTCTCCAGGAGACGTGGGTTAGGTGGTCACTGTAGTCTGGGGCTTGCCACTACATTCTCTATATAGTGCCCTACTTTTTCACCAGGAAACACATGGCTCTGGTCTAAAGTAGTGCACTATATAGGGAATAGGATGCCATAGAGATCTGGTCTAAAGTAATGCACTATATAGGGAATAGGGTGCCATAGGGCTCTGGTCTAAAGTAGTGCACTATATAGGGAATAGGGTCCTGTAGGGCTCTGGTCTAAACTAGTGCACTATATAGGGAATAGGGTCCTGTAGGGCTCTGGTCTAAAGTAATGCACTACGTAGGGATTAGGGTGCGGTTTGGGATGCATCCTAGGCGTGCTTCACCCTCAGCCAGGCTGTGTGTTTTATACAGGTCGTTAGATATCCCTGTTCCGTCTCACACAAACAGCCTTAGAAAAGGAACTGGACCACAAAAACACACCGACCAAGAGGCAAGTAGGCCAACGCCATATTACAAAGGCTTTTAATCCTCCTTCTGGGAATCTGTACAAGATAATACTCAGAGAGGACAATGCAATGGATGGTACAACAGACAGTACCAATTCACCAGGATGGGTCTGGCACCCTACTCCCCTCTGGGTCTGGCACCCTACTCCCCTCTGGGGTCTGGCACCCTACTCCCCTCTGGGGTCTGGCACCCTACTCCCCTCTGGGGTCTGGCACCCTACTCCCCTCGGGGGTCTGGCACCCTACTCCCCTCGGGGGTCTGGCACCCTACTCCCCTCGGGGGTCTGGCACCCTACTCCCCTCTGGGGTCTGGCACCCTACTCCCCTCTGGGGTCTGGCACCCTACTCCCCTCTGGGGTCTGGCACCCTACTCCCCTCTGGGGTCTGGCACCCTACTCCCCTCTGGGGTCTGGCACCCTACTCCCCTCTGGGGTCTGGCACCCTACTCCCCTCTGGGGTCTGGCACCCTACTCCCCTCTGGGGTCTGGCACCCTACTCCCCTCTGGGTCTAATCAAAAGTAGTGCACAGAGAAATAGGGTGCCATTTGGGCCGGTCAGATCTTCTCACCAGAATTGTAAGAAAGAGAACGTGCTTGGGCCAGGCTCCAGGGGCTCCGATTGGGCCTCAGATAGGGCACTCTGACCAACCAGGATGTTCTGTTTGTTTCTGGTTGTCATGGAGAACATGGCGTCTTACCGAGGAGTGTGTGTGTGTGTGTCTGCATACAGATGGAAGTTCAGGGTGTTTTCCACTGCCAACTGTCATACTTGAGTAAAAGTGAAAGTCACCCAGTAAAATACTACTTGTGTAAAAGTAAAAAAAAAAAAAAAAAAAAAGGTATTTGGTTTTAAAAATACTTAAGTATCAAAAGTGAAAATGATTTCAAATTCCTTATATTAAGCAAACCAGAGATTTTATAGTTTTTTTCTTGTTTTAATAAACGTGGGTAATCTGCCTCTACCATCAGTCCTATTAGCTAACGTACAATCATTGGATGACACATTTAGATACCGTTTTTTAATATTTTATGTTGTTTCACCGAGTCGTGGCTGAACGACAACAGGGATAACGTCAAGCTGGCGGGGTTTTGGCCGTAACGGCAAGATAGAACAGTCGCCTCCGGTAAGAAAAGCGGTTTCGATCTGTTTATATTTGTAAACAACAGCTGGTGCACGAAATCTAATATTAAAAAGGAAGTCTGGAAGTTTTGCTCACCTGAGGTAGAGTATCTCATGATAAGCCGTAGACCACACTATTTACTTTAAGAGATGTTTATCTATATATTTTTACATAGCTTTCCATTTACTACCACAAACCGTTGCTGGCACTAAGATCGCACTCAATGAGCTGTAGAAGGCAATGAGCAAACAGGAAACCGCTCATCAAGAGGCGGCGCTCCTAGTGGCCGGGGACTTTAATGCAGGGAAACTGAAATCCGTTTGACCCAATTTCTACCAGCATGTTAAAATGTGCAACCAGAGGGAAAAAAAACAAAACAATTCTAGACCATCTTTACTCCACACAGGGAGACACGTACAAAGCGTCTCCCTCGCCCTCCATTTGGCAAATCTGACCATAATTATATCCTCCCGATTCCTGCTTACAAGCAAAAACGAAAGCAGGAAGTACCAACTAAGTTCAACGTTGGGTGTTTGTTATATTCTACGATAGGAGCTTTGAAAGGGCAAGCTATTTCCAGCAATAACTTGGTTAGAACGTGGAGCATTCGCAAAATGGTGTATACAAGCTGTACCCATCTAGATGTTGAGACACACAAAACCAAAACAAAAAAAATGGCTCACAACTGTGAGCTGCTTGCTAACTGAAGGCGGGTCCCCATGCTAACTGAAGGCGGGTCCCCATGCTAACTGAAGGCGGGTCCCCATGCTAACTGAAGGCGGGTCCCCATGCTAACTGAAGGCGGGTCCCCATGCTAACTGAAGGCGGGTCCCCATGCTAACTGAAGGCGGGTCCCCATGCTAACTGAAGGCGGGTCCCCATGCTAACTGAAGGCGGGTCCCCATGCTAACTGAAGGCGGGTCCCCATGCTAACTGAAGGCGGGTCCCCATGCTAACTGAAGGCGGGTCCCCATGCTAACTGAAGGCGGGTCCCCATGCTAACTGAAGACGGGTCCCCATGCTAACTGAAGGCGGGTCCCCATGCTAACTGAAGGCGGGTCCCCATGCTAACTGAAGGCGGGTCCCCATGCTAACTGAAGGCGGGTCCCCATGCTAACTGAAGGCGGGTCCCCATGCTAACTGAAGGCGGGTCCCCATGCTAACTTCCTCATCAGACAATACGAGTGGGTGTAAATCTTCTGAGATCACTTGGTTCCTCATCCGTTATCCTTCGTTTCTGTTCTCAACCAGACAGGCCAGTTCTTTTCCCTCGCTCTGTTGCTCTCGCTCCCTCTCTCTCTCTCTCTCTCTCTCTCACCAGCTCTTTGTTTTGATGGGAAGCCTCTGAGTTGCTGCGGTGCACGTCAGCCTAATCAAAGCATGTCAAAGCTCTCCGCATTCCACAGCAATGTGCACGTTGTGTGTTTATTAAGGTTCACGGTGTTTTATTTAAGGCCCAGATGACTGTAGTGTATTTAGGTTCACGGTGTTTTATTTAAGGCCCAGATGACTGTAGTGTATTTAGGTTCACGGTGTTTCATTTAAGGCCCAGATGACTGTAGTGTATTTAGGTTCACGGTGTTTCATTTAAGGCCCAGATGACTGTAGTGTATTTAGGTTCACGGTGTTTCATTTAAGGCCCAGATGACTGTAGTGTATTTAGGTTCACGGTGTTTCATTTAAGGCCCAGATGACTGTAGTGTATTTAGGTTCACGGTGTTTCATTTAAGGCCCAGATGACTGTAGTGTATTTAGGTTCACGGTGTTTCATTTAAGGCCCAGTTGACTGTAGTGTATTTAGGTTCACGGTGTTTCATTTAAGGCCCAGTTGACTGTAGTGTATTTAGGTTCACGGTGTTTCATTTAAGGCCCAGTTGACTGTAGTGTATTTAGGTTCACAGTGTTTCATTTAAGGCCCAGTTGACTGTAATGTATTTTAGGTTTTATTGTTTTATTTAAGACGGGTCCTACGGACGAGTTCACATCCTCTAGCAACAACTGAACTCATTCAACACTCTGACATCAGAAACCAGATTGTAATAAACCCTAGAAGAAGAGAAATGGAGGAGGTCCTATCAGAACTTAATCCAGGAACTTGTCCTCTCCCATCTGGACGACTGCAACTCGCTGTTGGCTGGGTTCCCCTCTGGTGCCATCAAAACCCTGCAACTCATCCAGAACCCTGCAGCCTGCCTGGTGCTCAACCTTCCCAAGTTCTCCCATGTCGCCCCGCTCCTCCTCCGCACACTCCACTGGCTTCCTGTCGAAGCTCACATCCACTACAAGACCGCGGTGCTTACCTACGGAACAGCAAGAGGAACTGCCCCTCCCTACCTTAGGGCTACGCTCAAACCCTACACCCCAACCAGAGCACTCTGTCCTGCCACCTCAGGTGTCATGGTCCTCCCACTCCGTCCTGCCACCTCAGGTGTCATGGTCCTCCCACTCCGTCCTGCCACCCCAGGTGTCTTGGCCCTCCCACCCCAACCAGAGCACTCTGTCCTGCCACCTCAGGTGTCTTGGCCCTCCCACCCCAACCAGAGCACTCTGTCCTGCCACCTCAGGTGTCATGGTCCTCCCACTCCGTCCTGCCACCCCAGGTGTCTTGGCCCTCCCACCCCAACCAGAGCACTCCGTCCTGCCACCTCAGGTGTCTTGGTCCTCCCACCCCAACCAGAGCACTCTGTCCTGCCACCTCAGGTGTCATGGTCCTCCCACCCCAACCAGAGCACTCCGTCCTGCCACCTCAGGTGTCATGGTCCTCCCACTCCGTCCTGCCACCCCAGGTGTCTTGGCCCTCCCACCCCAACCAGAGCACTCCGTCCTGCCACCCCAGGTGTCTTGGCCCTCCCACCCCAACCAGAGCACTCTGTCCTGCCACCTCAGGTGTCATGGTCCTCCCACCCCAACCAGAGCACTCCGTCCTGCCACCCCAGGTGTCTTGGTCCTCCCAACCAGAGCACTCTGTCCTGCCACCCCAGGTGTCATGGCCCTCCCAACCAGAGCACTCCGTCCTGCCACCCCAGGTGTCTTGGTCCTCCCAACCAGAGCACTCTGTCCTGCCACCCCAGGTGTCATGGCCCTCCCACCCCAGGTGTCATGGCCCTCCCACCCCAGGTGTCATGGCCCTCCCACCCCAGGTGTCATGGCCCTCCCACCCCGTCCTGCCACCCCAGGTGTCATGGCCCTCCCAGCCTAATGGAGGAACCAGCTTCCCCCTTGGGGGAGGCTATGTACAAAAACCACAGTAATTTCCAAAACGGTTCACCCGATAGGATTGAAAATATCCTCAAATTATAAACCTACAGTCCTTAAATCTCATAGTTAAATCCAAAATGCTGGAGTACAGAGCCAAAACAACAGCTTGTTTCACCAATACTTTAGAGATCACTGTATGGTTATATTACATATGACGTTATGGCCAATTCTCACGTGACCACATGTAGCATGATAGGTAGGGTGGTTGGGGGGTAAAGAGGAGTAGACAGGGCGGCGTTTAAAAAAGGGGCAGCGTTTTAAAAAAGGGGCGGCGTTTTTAAAAAAGGGGCGGCGTTTTTAAAAAGGGGCGTCGTTTACTCACTGGATGTTCTGGTAGACGTCCACTGAGCTGTTGAGCCCCTCCAGTTGTTCCATGAGCAGCTGCAGGTTAGAGTTTATGTAGCTCAGCTCCAGGCCGACCATCTCACACACTTTGTTGTTGGACGTCGCCCTGGAGACGGGAAGAGGAAAGGATAAAGACATGTTAGCGTCCACAATACGAACTGAAGAAAAAAAAAGAGGGTTGTAGGAGTATACAAGAACAACGGTCATCACCCTACATGATAAGGCTGTCCCCCAGCCATCACCCTACATGATAAGGCTGTCCCCTAGCCATCACCCTACACGATAAGGCTGTCCCCTAGCCATCACCCTACACGGTAAAGCAGTGATAAGGCTGTCCCCTAGCCATCACCCTACACGATAAGGCTGTCCCCTAGCCATCACCCTACACGGTAAAGCAGTGATAAGGCTGTCCCTAGCCATCACCCTACACGGTAAAGCAGTGATAAGGCTGTCCCCAGCCATCACCCTACACGATAAGGCTGTCCCCTAGCCATCACCCTACATGATAAGGCTGTCCCCTAGCCATCACCCTGCATGATAAGGCTGTCCCCTAGCCATCACCCTACATGATAAGGCTGTCCCCTAGCCATCACCCTACATGATAAGGCTGTCCCCTAGCCATCACCCTACATGATAAGGCTGTCCCCTAGCCATCACCCTGCATGATAAAGCAGTGATAAGGCTGTCCCCTAGCCATCACCCTGCATGATAAAGCAGTGATAAGGCTGTCCCCTAGCCATCACCCTACATGATAAGGCTGTCCCCTAGCCATCACCCTACATGATAAGGCTGTCCCCTAGCCATCACCCTACACGGTAAAGCAGTGATAAGGCTGTCCCTAGCCATCACCCTACACGATAAGGCTGTCCCCCAGCCATCACCCTACATGATAAGGCTGTCCCCCAGCCATCACCCTACATGATAAGGCTGTCCCCTAGCCATCACCCTACACGGTAAAGCAGTGATAAGGCTGTCCCCAGCCATCACCCTGCATGATAAGGCTGTCCCCTAGCCATCACCCTACATGATAAGGCTGCCCCCTAGCCATCACCCTACACGATAAGGCTGTCCCCTAGCCATCACCCTACATGATAAGGCTGTTCCCAGCCATCACCCTACATGATAAGGCTGTCCCCTAGCCATCACCCTACACGGTAAAGCAGTGTTAAGGCTGTCCCCTAGCCATCACCCTGCATGATAAGGCTGTCCCCTAGCCATCACCCTACATGATAAGGCTGTCCCGTAGCCATCACCCTACATGATAAGGCTGTCCCCTAGCCATCACCCTACATGATAAGGCTGTCCCCTAGCCATCACCCTACATGATAAGGCTGTTCCCAGCCATCACCCTACATGATAAGGCTGTCCCCAGCCATCACCCTACATGATAAGGCTGTCCCCTAGCCATCACCCTACACGGTAAAGCAGTGATAAGGCTGTCCCCAGCCATCACCCTACATGATAAGGCTGTCCCCTAGCCATCACCCTGCATGATAAAGCAGTGATAAGGCTGTCCCCTAGCCATCACCCTACATGATAAGGCTGTCCCCAGCCATCACCCTACACGGTAAAGCAGTGATAAGGCTGTCCCCAGCCATCACCCTACATGATAAAGCAGTGATAAGGCTGTCCCCAGCCATCACCCTACATGATAAGGCTGTCCCCAGCCATCACCCTACATGGTAAAGCAGTGATAAGGCTGTCCCCTAGCCATCACCCTACATGATAAGGCTGTCCCCTAGCCATCACCCTACACGGTAAAGCTGTCCCCTAGCCATCACCCTACACGATAAGGCTGTCCACTAGCCATCACCCTACATGATAAGGCTGTCCCTAGCCATCACCCTACATGATAAGGCTGTCCCCTAGCCATCACCCTACATGATAAAACAGTGATAAGGCTGTCCCCCAGCCATCACCCTACACGGTAAAGCAGTGATAAGGCTGTCCCCAGCCATCACCCTACATGGTAAAGCAGTGATAAGGCTGTCCCCAGCCATCACCTTACATGATAAAGCAGTGATAAGGCTGTCCCCAGCCATCACCCTACATGGTAAAGCAGTGATAAGGCTGTCCCCAGCCATCACCTTACATGATAAAGCAGTGATAAGGCTGTCCCCAGCCATCACCCTACATGATAAAGCAGTGTTAAGGCTGTCCCCTAGCCATCACCCTACATGATAAAGCAGTGATAAGGCTGTCCCCTAGCCATCACCCTACATGATAAAGCAGTGATAAGGCTGTCCCCAGCCATCACCCTACATGATAAGGCTGTCCCCCAGCCATCACCCTACATGATAAGGCTGTCCCCTAGCCATCACCCTACATGATAAAACAGTGATAAGGCTGTCCCCAGCCATCACCCTACATGGTAAAGCAGTGATAAGGCTGTCCCCAGCCATCACCCTACACGGTAAAGCAGTGATAAGGCTGTCCCCAGCCATCACCCTACATGATAAAGCAGTGATAAGGCTGTCCCCAGCCATCACCCTACATGATAAAGCAGTGATAAGGCTGTCCCCTAGCCATCACCCTGCATGATAAAGCAGTGATAAGGCTGTCCCCAGCCATCACCCTACATGATAAAGCAGTGATAAGGCTGTCCCCAGCCATCACCCTGCATGATAAAGCAGTGATAAGGCTGTCCCCTAGCCATCACCCTGCATGATAAAGCAGTGATAAGGCTGTCCCCTAGCCATCACCCTACATGATAAGGCTGTCCCCTAGCCATCACCCTACATGATAAGGCTGTCCCCTAGCCATCACCCTACACGGTAAAGCAGTGATAAGGCTGTCCCTAGCCATCACCCTACACGATAAGGCTGTCCCCCAGCCATCACCCTACATGATAAGGCTGTCCCCCAGCCATCACCCTACATGATAAGGCTGTCCCCTAGCCATCACCCTACACGGTAAAGCAGTGATAAGGCTGTCCCCAGCCATCACCCTGCATGATAAGGCTGTCCCCTAGCCATCACCCTACATGATAAGGCTGCCCCCTAGCCATCACCCTACACGATAAGGCTGTCCCCTAGCCATCACCCTACATGATAAGGCTGTTCCCAGCCATCACCCTACATGATAAGGCTGTCCCCTAGCCATCACCCTACACGGTAAAGCAGTGTTAAGGCTGTCCCCTAGCCATCACCCTGCATGATAAGGCTGTCCCCTAGCCATCACCCTACATGATAAGGCTGTCCCGTAGCCATCACCCTACATGATAAGGCTGTCCCCTAGCCATCACCCTACATGATAAGGCTGTCCCCTAGCCATCACCCTACATGATAAGGCTGTTCCCAGCCATCACCCTACATGATAAGGCTGTCCCCAGCCATCACCCTACATGATAAGGCTGTCCCCTAGCCATCACCCTACACGGTAAAGCAGTGATAAGGCTGTCCCCAGCCATCACCCTACATGATAAGGCTGTCCCCTAGCCATCACCCTGCATGATAAAGCAGTGATAAGGCTGTCCCCTAGCCATCACCCTACATGATAAGGCTGTCCCCAGCCATCACCCTACACGGTAAAGCAGTGATAAGGCTGTCCCCAGCCATCACCCTACATGATAAAGCAGTGATAAGGCTGTCCCCAGCCATCACCCTACATGATAAGGCTGTCCCCAGCCATCACCCTACATGGTAAAGCAGTGATAAGGCTGTCCCCTAGCCATCACCCTACATGATAAGGCTGTCCCCTAGCCATCACCCTACACGGTAAAGCTGTCCCCTAGCCATCACCCTACACGATAAGGCTGTCCCCTAGCCATCACCCTACATGATAAGGCTGTCCCTAGCCATCACCCTACATGATAAGGCTGTCCCCTAGCCATCACCCTACATGATAAAACAGTGATAAGGCTGTCCCCCAGCCATCACCCTACACGGTAAAGCAGTGATAAGGCTGTCCCCAGCCATCACCCTACATGGTAAAGCAGTGATAAGGCTGTCCCCAGCCATCACCTTACATGATAAAGCAGTGATAAGGCTGTCCCCAGCCATCACCCTACATGGTAAAGCAGTGATAAGGCTGTCCCCAGCCATCACCTTACATGATAAAGCAGTGATAAGGCTGTCCCCAGCCATCACCCTACATGATACAGCAGTGATAAGGCTGTCCCCAGCCATCACCCTACATGATAAAGCAGTGTTAAGGCTGTCCCCTAGCCATCACCCTACATGATAAAGCAGTGATAAGGCTGTCCCCTAGCCATCACCCTACATGATAAAGCAGTGATAAGGCTGTCCCCAGCCATCACCCTACATGATAAGGCTGTCCCCCAGCCATCACCCTACATGATAAGGCTGTCCCCTAGCCATCACCCTACATGATAAAGCAGTGATAAGGCTGTCCCCTAGCCATCACCCTGACAGTGGACTCCAACATGTCAGAACATGTTCTGTTATTTCCACAACCAGTAAAAGAGGGCTTGAGATAAAACCCTGCTGGAACAACGAAGGGTTTTTCCACAGCTGTCAAAACCCAAACACAAAGTCTCCCACCAAGGAGATGTCTCCATCGTTCTGGTCAGCTGACCTTATAGACCTCAGAGAGACCGGTCTTCACCCTGGGTGTCTGCTTAACACAACGGGCCTCACAGCTAGCCTGACCTGTCAGTTGGAGAGGACAGACAGACAGCCTATCATCCAGACAGACAGACAGCCTATCATCCAGACAGACAGACATCCTATCATCCAGACAGACAGACAGACATCCTATCATCCAGCCAGACAGACATCCTATCATCCAGCCAGACAGCCTATCATCCAGCCAGACAGCCTATCATCCAGCCAGACAGCCTATCATCCAGCCAGACAGCCTATCATCCAGCCAGACAGCCTATCATCCAGCCAGCCAGCCAGCCAGCCAGCCAGCCAGACAGACAGCCTATCATCCAGACAGCCTATCATCCAGACAGCCTATCATCCAGACAGACAGCCTATCATCCAGACAGACAGCCTATCATCCAGACAGACAGACAGACAGACAGACAGACTATCATCCAGCCAGACAGACAGACAGACTATCATCCAGCCAGACAGACAGACAGACAGACAGACAGACAGACAGACAGACAGACAGACAGACAGACAGACAGACAGACAGACAGACACAGACAGACAGACAGACAGTTTCTCTTACAAGAAGCTGTGAAGCCTGCCGCCACCTTGTCTTTTTACATATTGCTTGGTTTACGTACGGAAGGAGGGAAGGACAGACGTACAATTATGAGACTGGCTGTCAGATCTCTTGGGGTCGCAGGGCGGGCACACTGGGCCTCTTGGGGTCGCAGGGCGGGCACACTGGGCCTCTTGGGGTCGCAGGGCGGGCACACTGGGCCTCTTGGGGTCGCAGGGCGGGCACACTGGGCCTCTTGGGGTCAAAGAGCAGAGAGAGGACTGGGCTAGCGGGGCCTGACCCAGGAGAGAGGACTGGGCTAGTGGGGCCTGACCCAGGAGAGAGGACTGGGCTAGTGGGGCCTGACCCAGGAGAGAGGACTGGGCTAGTGGGGCCTGACCCAGGAGAGAGGACTGGGCTAGTGGGGCCTGACCCAGGAGATTGACAGAGGACTGACTGGAGCCAAGCGAGGTCCATGGGAACTGCTCAGTTGAGGCATAGTCTGAGTCCCAGATGGCACCCTATTCTCTATATAGTACACTACTTTAGACCAGGGCCAATAGGGGGTGTGTGCCATTTGGGACACAGTTAATTGAGGTTTCCTGACCTGGCTCTGATATCGGCCTAGATGGGCTCAGGGGAAAGAATTCATCCGGCTCGTCACACACCAATACATGGAAACACTTAGACCCCAATGTGTGGTGTGGTCGAGCCTCAGCCATTCTCCTGAATCTGCACATTTTATTTATCATGGCATCAAGTTCCATGTATTTCGAGGGGTTTTGAGAAGGACCTCTTCCAGAGAGGAAGTGAAGGACCCCTGAGGTCAGACTAGATACAGTGAGTCTCAAAATGGTACCCTATTCACTATATAGTGCACTACTTTACACCAGGGCCCATAGGGCTCAGGCCAATAGTAGTGCACTATATAGGAAATAGGGTGCCATAGGGGACGCAACCATAATGACAGATCCCGACTCCGGTAGCTCAGTTCACACAGGAGAGAGACAGTAAAGAGACAGGAGACAGTAGAGACACAGTAAAGAGACAGGAGAGAGACAGGAGACAGTAGAGACACAGTAAAGAGACAGGAGAGAGACAGGAGACAGTAGAGACACAGTAAAGAGACAGGAGAGAGACAGGAGACAGTAGAGACACAGTAAAGAGACAGGAGAGAGACAGGAGACAGTAGAGACACAGTAAAGAGACAGGAGAGAGACAGGAGACAGTAGAGACACAGTAAAGAGACAGGAGAGAGACAGGAGACAGTAGAGACACAGTAAAGAGACAGGAGAGAGACAGGAGACAGTAGAGACACAGTAAAGAGACAGGAGAGAGACAGGAGACAGTAGAGACACAGTAAAGAGACAGGAGAGAGACAGGAGACAGTAGAGACACAGTAAAGAGACAGGAGAGAGACAGTAAGAACAGGAGACAGAAAGACAAGAGAGAGCCGGTAAAGAGACAGTAAGAACAGTAGAGAGACAGGAGAGAGACAGTAGAGAGACAGGAGAGAGACAGTAAGAACAGTAGAGAGACAGGAGAGAGACAGTAGAGAGACAGTAGAGAGACAGTAGAGAGACAGTAGAGTGACAGGAGAGAGACAGTAGAGAGACAGGAGAGAGACAGGAGAGAGACAGTAGAGTGACAGGAGAGAGACAGTAGAGTGACAGGAGAGAGACAGTAGAGAGACAGGAGAGAGACAGTAAGAACAGTAGAGAGACAGTAAGAACAGTAGGGAGACAGTAAGAACAGTAGAGTGACAGGAGAGAGACAGTAGAGAGACAGGAGAGAGACAGTAAGAACAGTAGAGAGACAGTAAGAACAGTAGAGAGACAGTAAGAACAGTAGAGCCAGTGGAGACAGTAGAGACAGTAAACACGATAGAGACAGTAGAGACCAGGGGATTATTATCAGGGAGTGACTCCACAGAAATAAACCTGGACAAACCAGTCGGTCTGGTCGGTACACTTCTTTACCTGCTGCAAGGAGAGAGGAGGAACGTAGAACTACTGAAACCCCACAACAGACAGAGATAGAGGCCAGGTACGGGTATAGGGGGAGGACAGAGAGAGAGAGAGAGAGAGAGAGAGAGAGAGAGAGAGAGAGAGAGAGAGAGAGAGAGAGAGAACACGAGAGAGAACGAGAGACCAGGTGAGGGGAGGACAGAGGAATAAATAAAGGTCACCTTTGTAATTCACCTGCCTCTCTCTCTCTGCCACTCCTCAGGAGCCAGGAATGCTGTCCCATTCCAGGTGACCAGCCAGGTAGAAAAGACAGGTGGAACATAATCCATCTCTTCAGTAAGGACTAGCCTATTCAGGAGACTGTCAGGCTGATCCAAGCTACCTCAGTAAAGACTAGACTATTCAGGAGACTGTCAGGCTGATCCAAGGTACCTCAGTAAAGACTAGACTATTCAGAAGACTGTCAGGCTGATCCAAGCTACCTCAGTAAGGACTAGCCTATTCAGGGGACTGTCAGGCTGATCCAAGGTACCCCAGTAAGGACTAGACTATTCAGGAGACTGTCAGGCTGATCCATATACTGTATTCCATATAGTCCAGAAAGTATTTTGAATTAGGTTGAATTTGATATATGGTGCTGTATGAGAGCATTCCTGTGGGCAAGCCAAGCCTCTCCTAGCCCATACTCCCAACGCTCCCTCCATACCCCAGCTGCAGCCATAACGTCCTCTACTGGAATCATATTACAGGCTGTTCATATCAGCTCCTCCTGGCTGCTACAGGCCTCAGCCAAACCACACAACCACAAGGGGAGAGGAGGAGGAGGAGAGGAGGAGACACCAGTGAGGAGGGGAGAGGAGGAGGAGACACCAGTGAGGAGGGGAGAGGAGGAGGAGAGGAGAGGAGGGGAGGAGACACAGTGAGGAGGGGAGAGGAGGAGGAGAGGAGGGGAGAGGAGAGGAGGGGAGGGGAGAGGAGAGGAGGGGAGGAGACACAGAGAGGAGAGGAGAGGAGGAGGAGAGGAGAGGAGACACAGAGAGGAGGAGACACAGAGAGGAGGGGAGAGGAGGAGGAGACACAGAGAGGAGGGGAGAGGAGGAGGAGACACAGAGAGGAGGGGAGAGGAGGAGGAGACACAGAGAGGAGGGGAGAGGAGGAGGAGGAGAGGGGGCAGAGGGGGGGCAGGAGGAGGAGAGGGGGGGCAGAGGGAGAGGAGGGGCAGAGGGAGAGGAGGAGGAGGAGAGGGGGGGCAGAGGGAGAGGAGGAGGAGGAGAGGGGGGCAGAGGGAGAGGAGGAGGAGGAGAGGGGGGCAGAGGGAGAGGAGGAGGAAGAGAGGGGGGCAGAGGGAGAGGAGGAGGGGCAGAGGGAGAGGTGGGGCAGAGGGAGAGGTGGGGCAGAGGGAGAGGAGGAGGAGGAGGAGAGGGGGGAGAGGAGGAGGAGGAGGAGAGGGGGAGAGGAGGAGGAGGAGGAGAGGGGGGCAGAGGGAGAGGAGGAGGAGGAGGAGAGGGGGGCAGAGGGAGAGGAGGAGGAGGAGGAGAGGGGGGGCAGAGGGAGAGGAGGAGGAGGAGAGGCAGAGGGAGAGGAGGAGGAGGAGAGGCAGAGGGAGAGGAGGAGGAGGAGAGGCAGAGGGAGAGGAGGAGGAGGAGAGGCAGAGGGAGAGGAGGAGGAGGAGAGGCAGAGGGAGAGGAGGAGGGGGAGGAGAGGGGGGGAGAAGGGGGGCAGAGGGAGAGGAGGAGGAGGAGAGGGGCAGAGGGAGAGGAGGAGGAGGGGGGGCAGAGGGAGAGGAGGAGGAGGAGGGGGGGCAGAGGGAGAGGAGGAGGAGGAGGAGAGGGGGGGCAGAGGGAGAGGAGGAGGAGGAGGAGAGAGGGGGGCAGAGGGAGAGGAGAGAGGAGGAGAGGGGGGCAGAGGGAGAGGAGGAGGAGGAGAGGGGGGCAGAGGGGAGAGGAGGAGGAGGAGAGGGGGCAGAGGGAGAGGAGGAGGAGGAGAGGGGGCAGAGGGAGAGGAGGAGGAGGAGGAGAGGGGGGGAGAGGGAGAGGGAGGAGGAGGAGGAGGGGGGAGAGGGGGGGGCAGAGGGGAGAGGAGGAGGAGGAGGAGAGGGGGCAGAGGGAGAGGAGGAGGAGGAGGAGGAGGAGGAGAGGGGGGGCAGAGGGAGAGGGAGGGTGATGGGTAACAAAGCTGCTGTTGACGTCAGAGAGATTTGTCCCACTGTGGCACGAGCCCGCCTGGCACCATGGCAACGGACAACACACTAAACAGTAGGCCAGGTCACCGGGGCAACCGATTATCCAGGCATCATCATTATCTGTGTTTACTAACCTGGACCGTACACACACACACACACACAGAGAGAGAGGCATTCTGGGAAAACACAGAACAGCCTCGCCTCACCACAGATCAAATACAAAAAACTTTATTGGCAACCTTGGAGGTTACAAATCGTATTTCCTGAGGCATACGGACCACTAATGAAGATGACAGGGGGTTCCCAGGTCCAGAATCTGATTCAGACAAGAACAGGAGAAACCGCCAGTTCACAGTGTGTCTCCAGGTTTATATAAAACGCTTATTTGGTTTATAAAGGTTCATCTCTTATTTCCAATCCTGGCCCGGGTTGAGCTGGTCGGGTTGAGCTGGTCTGGCACCCTGACCCGGGTTGAAATGGTCGTGCACCCTGGCCCGGGTTGAGCTGGTCGGGTTGAGCTGGTCTGGCACCCTGACCCGGGTTGAGCTGGGCTGGGTCTTATGTTGACAGCCATGTGAGGTGTGGCTCATTAGCTCATTGACAGGCCCAGCCAGTCCACTACAATACCTCACTGTTTTTGTTACGAGGTGTTACCTCTGAGCTACATTCATATCACAGGGATGGAAGCTTTCTGTCAATCACAAGAAAAACATCCCAACAGTTTCTCAACCATCAACTTTATGCAAACCAGATCTCTATACCTGGTTGTCATCACAACGGGACATCCAGAGAGGACCGCCCAATCACAACGGGACATCCGGAAAGGACCGCCCAATCACAACGGGACATCCAGAGAGGATCGCCCAATTACAACGGGACATCCGGAGAGGACCGCCCAATCACAACGGGACATTCAGAGAGGATCGCCCAATCACAACGGGACATCCGGAGAGGATCGCCCAATCACAACGGGACACCCAGAGAGGACCGCCCAATCACAACGGGACATCCAGAGAGGACCGCCCAATCACAACGGGACATCCAGAGAGGACCGCCCAATCACAACGGGACATCCGGAGAGGACCGCCCAATCACAACGGGACATCCGGAGAGGATCGCCCAATCACAACGGGACATCCGGAGAGGATCGCCCAATCACAACGGGACATCCAGAGAGGATCGCCCAATCACAACTGGACACCCAGAGAGGATCGCCCAATCCGCAACGGGACATCCAGAGAGGATCGCCCAATCCGCAACGGGACACCCAGAGAGGATCGCCCAATCACAACGGGACATCCAGAGAGGATCGCCCAATCACAACGGGACATCCGGAGAGGATCGCCCAATCACAACGGGACATCCGGAGAGGATCGCCCAAACCACATGTCACCTAGTCCATGTCAACTATGTTATAACATGTCGCCTAGTCCATGTCAACTATGTTATAACAGGTCACCTAGTCCATGTCAACTATGTTATAACAGGTCACCTAGTCCATGTCAACTATGTTATAACAGGTCACCTAGTCCATGTCAACTATGTTATAACATGTCGCCTAGTCCATGTCAACTATGTTATAACAGGTCGCCTAGTCCATGTCAACTATGTTATAACAGGTCGCCTAGTCCATGTCAACTATGTTATAACAGGTCACCTAGTCCATGTCAACTATGTTATAACATGTCGCCTAGTCCATGTCAACTATGTTATAACAGGTCGCCTAGTCCATGTCAACAATGTTATAACATGTCGCCTAGTCCATGTCAACTATGTTATAACAGGTCACCTAGTCCATGTCAACTATGTTATAACAGGTCACTTAGCTAACATTGGAATCTAGACCATAAACTTAGCAACATGCACTGCAAAACAACACTACTGCCACCTTCTGGTTTGGAGTATTTTAACAAGGCTGGGTGGCTGACGACTTCAAGGTCTTTGCTGTGTGAACACATAAAAAAAGATAGGAAAAACTCCCTAGAAAGGCAGGAACCTACATCTGCATTACTTGATGATTCATGGGGAAACTAGAGAAGCCAGAAGAGGACTGGCCACCCCTGGTTCCTCTCTAGGTTTCTTCCTAGGTTCTGGCCTTTCTAGGGAGTTTTTCCTAGCCACCCCTCATAGCCTGGTTCCTCTCTAGGTTTCTTCCTAAGGTTCTGGCCTTTCTAGGGAGTTTTTCCTAGCCACCCCTCATAGCCTGGTTCCTCTCTAGGTTTCTTCCTAGGTTCTGGCCTTTCTAGGGGAGTTTTTCCTAGCCACCCCTCATAGCCTGGTTCCTCTCTAGGTTTCTAATCTCCACCCGGCACAGCCAGAAGAGGACTGGCCACCCCTCATAGCCTGGTTCCTCTCTAGGTTTCTTCCTAGGTTCTGGCCTTTCTAGGGGAGTTTTTCCTAGCCACCCCTCATAGCCTGGTTCCTCTCTAGGTTTCTAATCTCCACCCGGCACAGCCAGAAGAGGACTGGCCACCCCTCATAGCCTGGTTCCTCTCTAGGTTTCTTCCTAGGTTCTGGCCTTTCTAGGGGAGTTTTTCCTAGCCACCCCTCATAGCCTGGTTCCTCTCTAGGTTTCTTCCTAGGTTTTGGCCTTTCTAGGGAGTTTGTCCTAGCCACCGTGCTTCTACACCTGCATTGCTTGCTGTTTGGGGTTTTAGGCTGGGTTTCTGTACAGCACTTTGAGATATCAGCTGATGTAAGAAGGGCTATATAAATACATTTGATTGATTGGCTGCCAACACTCTGTTCAGGAAGTGTTATTAAGTAACGTCGGCAAGAAAACGTTTGACATTTCTACCGGTGTTTCTGAGCTATGAGGAATGTTTTGTCTTCGAGTCGCTGTTTGATCTCAAGCAGCATTCCGACAGTAGAGACTGTGGTGACAGCGGGATGACAGACAGACAGACAGGGGGATGACAGACAGACAGGGGGATGACAGACAGACAGACAGGGGGATGACAGACAGGGGGATGACAGACAGACAGACAGACAGCGGGATGACAGACAGGGGGATGACAGACAGACTGACAGACAGAGGGATGACAGACAGCGAGAGGGATGACAGACAGCGAGAGGGATGACAGACAGCGAGAGGGATGACAGACAGCGAGAGGGATGACAGACAGCGAGAGGGATGACAGACAGCGAGAGGGATGACAGACAGCGAGAGGGATGACAGACAGCGAGAGGGATGACAGACAGCGAGAGGGATGACAGACAGCGAGAGGGATGACAGACAGACAGGGGGATGACAGACAGACAGGGGGATGACAGACAGACAGGGGGATGACAGACAGACAGGGGGATGACAGACGACAGGGGGATGACAGACGACAGGGGGATGACAGACGACAGGGGGATGACAGACGACAGGGGGATGACAGACGACAGGGGGATGACAGACGACAGGGGGATGACAGACGACAGGGGGATGACAGAGAGGAGGACTGAAACCCTTCGACAACAACAACGTGGCCCTGTCCTCTACATATTCAGGCCCCCTGCTGAACGGACTAAGGTTACTATGGTAACTACCCTAAGGTTACTACGGTAACTACTCTAAGGTTACTACGGTAAATACTCTAAGGTTACTATGGTAATTACTCTAAGGTTACTATGGTAATTACTCTAAGGTTACTATGGTAATTACTCTAAGGTTACTATGGTAATTACTCTAAGGTTACTATGGTAATTACTCTAAGGTTACTACGGTAATTACTCTAAGGTTACTACGGTAATAACTTGAATAGTTGTTGACAACATCTGGAGACCTCTGCGTGGATGGGTTGGATGCTGGGACAGTGACTGACTTACCGAACAGGGCCTGTTCAGCTGGAATGGAGACTGTGTGTGTGTGTGTGACTGTGTGTGTGTGTGTGTGTGTGTGTGTGTGTGTGTGTGTGTGTGTGTGAGAGAGAGACTGTGTGTGTGTGAGAGACTGTGTGTGTGTGTGTATGAGACTGTGTGTGAGAGAGACTGTGTGTGTGTGTGTGTGTGTGTGTGTGAGAGAGACTGTGTGTGTGTGAGAGACTGTGTGTGTGTGAGAGACTGTGTGTGTGTGAGAGACTGTGTGAGAGACTGTGTGTGTGTGTGTGTGTGTGTGTGTGTACGTACCTCAGTAAATTCTCTGCCCCAGCTCTCATCCTCATCTGTCTGATGATCTGTTGGTTGATACTGGCTCTCTCATTCTGCAGCTTGGAGCGGCCCGTCAGCGCTAGAGGATTACATCCCTACAGGACAGACAGGAAGAGAACAGTCTGTCAGGGCTAGAGGATTACATCCCTACAGGACAGACAGGAAGAGAACAGTCTGTCAGGGCTGGAGGATTACACCCCTACAGGACAGACAGACAGGAAGAGAACAGTCTGTCAGGGCTAGAGGATTACATCCCTACAGGACAGACAGGAAGAGAACAGTCTGTCAGGGCTAGAGGATTACATCCCTACAGGACAGACAGGAAGAGAACAGTCTGTCAGGGCTGGAGGATTACACCCCTACAGGACAGACAGGAAGAGAACAGTCTGTCAGGGCTAGAGGATTACACCCCTACAGGACAGACAGACAGGAAGAGAACAGTCTGTCAGGGCTAGAGGATTACACCCCTACAGGACAGACAGACAGGAAGAGAACAGTCTGTCAGGGCTAGAGGATTACATCCCTACAGGACAGACAGGAAGAGAACAGTCTGTCAGGGCTAGAGGATTACACCCCTACAGGACAGACAGACAGGAAGAGAACAGTCTGTCAGGGCTAGAGGATTACATCCCTACAGGACAGACAGGAAGAGAACAGTCTGTCAGGGCTAGAGGATTACACCCCTACAGGACAGACAGACAGGAAGAGAACAGTCTGTCAGGGCTAGAGGATTACACCCCTACAGGACAGACAGACAGGAAGAGAACAGTCTGTCAGGGCTAGAGGATTACATCCCTACAGGACAGACAGGAAGAGAACAGTCTGTCAGGGCTGGAGGATTACACCCCTACAGGACAGACAGACAGGAAGAGAACAGTCTGTCAGGGCTAGAGGATTACATCCCTACAGGACAGACAGGAAGAGAACAGTCTGTCAGGGCTAGAGGATTACACCCCTACAGGACAGACAGACAGGAAGAGAACAGTCTGTCAGGGCTAGAGGATTACATCCCTACAGGACAGACAGGAAGAGAACAGTCTGTCAGGGCTGGAGGATTACACCCCTACAGGACAGACAGACAGGAAGAGAACAGTCTGTCAGCGCTAGAGGATTACACCCTTACAGGACAGACAGACAGGAAGAGAACAGTCTGTCAGGGCTAGAGGATTACACCCCTACAGGACAGACAGGAAGAGAACAGTCTGTCAGGGCTGGAGGATTACACCCCTACAGGACAGACAGACAGGAAGAGAACAGTCTGTCAGGGCTGGAGGATTACACCCCTACAGGACAGACAGGAAGAGAACAGTCTGTCAGGGCTAGAGGATTACACCCCTACAGGACAGACAGACAGGAAGAGAACAGTCTGTCAGGGCTAGAGGATTACACCCCTACAGGACAGACAGACAGGAAGAGAACAGTCTGTCAGGGCTGGAGGATTACACCCCTACAGGACAGACAGGAAGAGAACAGTCTGTCAGGGCTAGAGGATTACATCCCTACAGGACAGACAGACAGGAAGAGAACAGTCTGTCAGGGCTGGAGGATTACACCCCTACAGGACAGACAGGAAGAGAACAGTCTGTCAGGGCTGGAGGATTACACCCCTACAGGACAGACAGGAAGAGAACAGTCTGTCAGGGCTAGAGGATTACATCCCTACAGGACAGACAGACAGGAAGAGAACAGTCTGTCAGGGCTGGAGGATTACACCCCTACAGGACAGACAGGAAGAGAACAGTCTGTCAGGGCTGGAGGATTACACCCCTACAGGACAGACAGACAGGAAGAGAACAGTCTGTCAGCGCTAGAGGATTACATCCCTACAGGACAGACAGGAAGAGAACAGTCTGTCAGGGCTGGAGGATTACACCCCTACAGGACAGACAGACAGGAAGAGAACAGTCTGTCAGGGCTAGAGGATTACATCCCTACAGGACAGACAGACAGGAAGAGAACAGTCTGTCAGCGCTAGAGGATTACATCCCTACAGGACAGACAGGAAGAGAACAGTCTGTCAGGGCTGGAGGATTACACCCCTACAGGACAGACAGGAAGAGAACAGTCTGTCAGGGCTAGAGGATTACACCCCTACAGGACAGACAGGAAGAGAACAGTCTGTCAGGGCTAGAGGATTACATCCCTACAGGACAGACAGGAAGAGAACAGTCTGTCAGGGCTAGAGGATTACATCCCTACAGGACAGACAGGAAGAGAACAGTCTGTCAGGGCTGGAGGATTACACCCCTACAGGACAGACAGGAAGAGAACAGTCTGTCAGGGCTAGAGGATTACACCCCTACAGGACAGACAGACAGGAAGAGAACAGTCTGTCAGGGCTGGAGGATTACATCCCTACAGGACAGACAGGAAGAGAACAGTCTGTCAGGGCTGGAGGATTACACCCCTACAGGACAGACAGACAGGAAGAGAACAGTCTGTCAGGGCTAGAGGATTACACCCCTACAGGACAGACAGACAGGAAGAGAACAGTCTGTCAGGACAGACAGGAAGAGAGACTGTTAGCGTCTGTACTCAGAGACTGGACTAGTGTAATGAGGCAGGGTTAGTCAGGGTGAGAGACCTTGTTGACTGTACTGTTCATGGGATGAAATATAAAAACCCAGAAACGGTATGCATTCAGGGACCTGTGCTGGATAGGTGACCAGGTGAAGCTGACGTCGAGGACGTTAGATGTCTTGGTGACAAACCCAGAACCTCACAACAAGCTGTAATTATTAAGGACAATGCAGACAGTCCCCATGTACTTCTGCCCCCTCTCTCTGTACTTAAACCCCCATGGACTCTCTTCTGGTGTTCAGAGAAACAGGCTGCCAGACCTAACTACCTGTTCTTCTGGTGTTCAGAGAAACAGGCTGCCAGACCTAACTACCTGTTCTTCTGGTGTTCAGAGAAACAGGCTGCCAGACCTAACAGAGAAACAGGCTGCCAAACCTAACAGAGAGAAACAGGCTGCCAAACCTAACTACCTGTTCTTCTGGTGTTCAGAAAAACAGGCTGCCAGACCTAACAGAGAGAAACAGGCTGCCAGACCTAACAGAGAAACAGGCTGCCAGACCTAACAGAGAAACAGGCTGCCAGACCTAACAGAGAAACAGGCTGCCAAACCTAACAGAGAAACAGGCTGCCAAACCTAACAGAGAGAAACAGGCTGCCAAACCTAACAGAGAGAAACAGGCTGCCAAACCTAACTACCTGTTCTTCTGGTGTTCAGAGAAACAGGCTGCCAGACCTAACTACCTGTTCTTCTGGTGTTCAGAGAAACAGGCTGCCAGACCTAACTACCTGTTCTTCTGGTGTTCAGAGAAACAGGCTGCCAGACCTAACTACCTGTTCTTCTGGTGTTCAGAGAAACAGGCTGCCAGACCTAACTACCTGTTCTTCTGGTGTTCAGAGAAACAGGCTGCCAGACCTAACTACCTGTTCTTCTGGTGTTCAGAGAAACAGGCTGCCAGACCTAACTACCTGTTCTTCTGGTGTTCAGAGAAACAGGCTGCCAGACCTAACTACCTGTTCTTCTGGTGTTCAGAGAAACAGGCTGCCAGACCTAACTACCTGTTCTTCTGGTGTTCAGAGAAACAGGCTGCCAGACCTAACAGAGAAACAGGCTGCCAGAACTAACAGAGAGAAACAGGCTGCCAGACCCAACAGAGAGAAACAGGCTGCCAGACCCAACAGAGAGAAACAGGCTGCCAAACCCAACAGAGAGAAACAGGCTGCCAAACCTAACAGAGAAAAACAGGCTGCCAGACCTAACAGAGAAAAACAGGCTGCCAGACCTAACAGAGAAACAGGCTGCCAGACCTAACAGAGAAACAGGCTGCCAAACCTAACAGAGAAACAGGCTGCCAAACCTAACAGAGAGAAACAGGCTGCCAGACCTAACAGAGAAACAGGCTGCCAGACCCAACAGAGAGAAACAGGCTGCCAGACCTAACAGAGAGAAACAGGCTGCCAGACCTAACAGAGAAACAGGCTGCCAAACCTAACAGAGAGAAACAGGCTGCCAGACCTAACAGAGAAACAGGCTGCCAGACCCAACAGAGAGAAACAGGCTGCCAAACCTAACAGAGAAACAGGCTGCCAAACCTAACTATGTCAACACACAGAGAGAGAGAGAGAGAGAGAGAGATAGATAGATAAGGACACTGACTCATACAAATGAATGTAAATGTTACCGGAGGTGAATTGAATAGTCAGTCAGTCTCCTCCGCGGTTAGACAGTCATGTTGTTCCTAAGCCAGTAGTAAATCTGACAGCGTGATAGAGGTGTGTCAACACATACAGCAGGACGGATAGAAACTGGTCCGCTTAGCAACACACAGTCGCTAAAATCGTTGTGACGAAATCAACGACACTACATCAGAAGGGAGGGGACTGACAGGGCTCGGCCCGATGACAACACTCTGATGCTAATGCTAATGCTAATACAGCATCAATACCAGTTTATTACAGTCATTCATGATGATGTCAGGAAAATCATATTTATGGCCACATTAGACCATCAAAAGAAAGCTGTAATCTCCATCACAATACCCAGGCAGGAAGCTGTAACCTCCATCACAATACCCAGGCAGGAAGCTGTAACCTCCATCACAATACCCAGGCAGGAAGCTGTAACCTCCATCACAATACCCAGGGCAGGAAGCTGTAATCTCCATCACAATACCCAGGGCAGGAAGCTGTAACCTCCATCATAATACCCAGGCAGGAAGCTGTAACCTCCATCATAATACCCAGGGCAGGAAGCTGTAACCTCCATCATAATACCCAGGCAGGAAGCTGTAACCTCCATCATAATACCCAGGCAGGAAGCTGTAACCTCCATCACAATACCCACGGCAGGAAGCTGTAACCTCCATCATAATACCCAGGCAGGAAGCTGTAACCTCCATCATAATACCCAGGCAGGAAGCTGTAACCTCCATCACAATACCCAGGCAGGAAGCTGTAATCTCCATCACAATACCCAGGGCAGGAAGCTGTAATCTCCATCACAATACCCAGGGCAGGAAGCTGTAACCTCCATCATAATACCCAGGCAGGAAGCTGTAACCTCCATCATAATACCCAGGGCAGGAAGCTGTAACCTCCATCATAATACCCAGGCAGGAAGCTGTAATCTCCATCACAATACCCAGGCAGGAAGCTGTAATCTCCATCATAATACCCAGGCAGGAAGCTGTAACCTCCATCACAATACCCACGGCAGGAAGCTGTAACCTCCATCATAATACCCAGGCAGGAAGCTGTAACCTCCATCATAATACCCAGGCAGGAAGCTGTAATCTCCATCACAATACCCAGGCAGGAAGCTGTAACCTCCATCACAATACCCAGGGCAGGAAGCTGTAACCTCCATCATAATACCCAGGCAGGAAGCTGTAACCTCCATCACAATACCCAGGCAGGAGGCTGTATCCTCCATCATAATACCCAGGCAGGAAGCTGTATCCTCCATCATAATACCCAGGCAGGAAGCTGTAAGTTCCATCACAATACCCAGGACTGGACTGTGTGTTTTTAAGGTGTCGTTGTCCCCAAGGAAACCCCTGCAAGTCAGATATAAGCTGTTATAAACTCTTGCATCCCAAATAGCACCCCATTCCCTACATAGTGCACTACTGGCACCCTATGCACTACTGGCACCCTATTCCCTACACAGTGCACTACTGGCACCCTATTCCCTACACAGTGCACTACTGGCACCCTATACCCTACACAGTGCACTACTGGCACCCTATTCCCTACACGGAGCACTACTGGCACCCTATTCCCTACACGGAGCACTACTGGCACCCTATTCCCTACACGGAGCACTACTGGCACCCTATTCCCTACATAGAGCACTACTGGCACCCTATTCCCTACATAGAGCACTACTGGCACCCTATTCCCTACATGGAGCACTACTGGCACCCTATTCCCTACATAGAGCACTACTGGCACCCTATTCCCTACATAGTGCACTACTTCCCTGTGGGTTCCGTTGAAAAACATGGTTCAGTCAGGAACCAGTGTGGCAGGAAGTACAGCTCTGATCCACACAGAGAGATTAGCACATTCCTCTAGCTAGCATCAACGCTCTCGGAGGGAAAACCTAAACCTGAGTCACCTGACCAGGTGGACTCACTGCTCTTCCTCCTCCTCTTCACTAAAGGAGGGTCATGGGATCTGTCTCTTGACTAAAGGACACAGAGGGACATGTGATCTGTCTCTTGACTAAAGGAGGGTCATGGGATCTGTCTCTTGACTAAAGGAGGGTCATGTGATCTGTCTCTTGACTAAAGGAGGGTCATGTGATCTGTCTCTTGACTAAAGGACACAGAGGGACATGTGATCTGTCTCTTGACTAAAGGAGGGTCATGTGATCTGTCTCTTGACTAAAGGAGGGTCATGTGATCTGTCTCTTGACTAAAGGACACAGAGGGACATGGGATCTGTCTCTTGACTAAAGGAGGGTCATGTGATCTGTCTCTTGACTAAAGGAGGGTCATGTGATCTGTCTCTTGACTAAAGGAGGGTCATGTGATCTGTCTCTTGACTAAAGGAGGGTCATGTGATCTGTCTCTTGACTAAAGGAGGGTCATGTGATCTGTCTCTTGACTAAAGGAGGGTCATGTGATCTGTCTCTTGACTAAAGGACACAGAGGGACATGTGATCGGTCTCTTGACTAAAGGCATCTCTGTCACAGAAAACATTCTGTCTTCTAGGGTTCTAGAGCATATAGGCTGTTATCCAATCCCAATCCCAATCCCAATCCCACTGAAACCCCAAATCCTGACTCCTGTCCCGCATTAAAAATTCCTAACTTTATTCTGTAACCCATAGGCAGCATTATAAAAAAGCATGTGTAGCCTACACATGTCAAAATACCTCTAGAATATTCCCCCCGCTGTCTCGTAACTGCTGCCTATGTTGAGTTTAGGGTAGAGAACGTGTGATCAACGGTATGAGAGAGTAGATATGAATATAGTCGGTCCACGTTAAGATACCTTGATATTTAAAAAAAATAAAAATAAATTATACTCTTCATTTCCCCGTTAGTTCACGAGCTGATCGGCTAGTTTTATAAAAAAATCATCAAGTCCGTTTAGCCAAATACAGGAGATATTTCGGGTCACTGCGTTGAAGGAGGTTATCTAGCGAGCTCATTTGACTTTAGTTTGACTGCCGTTACAAAAAGTTTTGTATGATGATTCAACAAGGCTATATTTGGAGTGTGCAGCCAAGCCGACAAGGGGGCACCGCGGGCCCCTCTTACTTGGGGAGAACCCTGGCGTAGTAACCAGATATTGGTTTTAAACCATTTAAAAAATTTAAAAAATGGACATTTTTGGTTGTTGCTGTATTTTCCCAGAAGTCTCTTGAAACTAGGTAGATTTTGGGGGAAAGTATGAATCCCTAGTCCCAAGGATGCTTCCTGATTGGTCCTTTAGATACTGCAGCCGGCTGAAATCCATTTAGTCAAATCTGAATCTAAGTTACAGTAGAGAAACAGCATGCTGTATGGATCGATTTATGTCCAGAACCTTCCAGAGTCCTATTAAAAACAGTCCAGAACGGAAAACAGTCCACAACGGGAACAGTCCACAATGGGAACAGTCCACAACGGAAAACAGTCCACAACGGGAACAGTCCAAGTTAATCACAAAGCGTCTCAGAATAGAAGTGCTGATGTAGGATCAGGCCCCCCTCCTTTTTATTCTGTTATTATTTAACAGGCTAAACTGATTCTAGAACAGCACTGCTATACTGAGAGGCGCTTTGTGAAAACAGGCCCAGAACAGAGTCCTATTAGTGTGTTCATTAGTAACGGAGCTCAGCCTGGGACAAAGACTCTCAGTCTCTCTCAGCCCTGTTCATCCAGTCTGGACCAACAGCCTGGGACTAAGACTCTCCGTCTCTCTCAGCCCTGTTCATCCAGTCTGGACCAACAGACTGGGACAAAGACTCTCAGTCTCTCTCAGTCATCCAGTCTGGACCAACAGCCTGGGACAAAGACTCTCCGTCTCTCTCAGCCCTGTTCATCCAGTCTGGACCAACAGCCTGGGACTAAGACTCTCCGTCTCTCTCAGCCCTGTTCATCCAGTCTGGACCAACAGACTGGGACAAAGACTCTCCGTCTCTCTCAGCCCTGTTCATCCAGTCTGGACCAACAGCCTGGGACAAAGACTCTCCGTCTCTCTCAGCCCTGTTCATCCAGTCTGGACCAACAGACTGGGACAAAGACTCTCCGTCTCTCTCAGCCCTGTTCATCCAGTCTGGACCAACAGCCTGGGACTAAGACTCTCAGCCCTGTTCATCCAGTCTGGACCAACAGACTAGGAGGACTGTGTCTGCTGGCCAGGCCACTAACAAGCTCCCAATAACAAGCCCCAAGTTATGTCTGCATCCCAATTAGCACCCGACATAGTGTACTACTTTGACCGAGGGCCCTATGAGCCCGGAGGGCGGGGGGTCCAATTGGGACGCCGACACAGTAAAAATCAAGGAACCTTTGAATTAGCTGCCCTCTCTTGTCTTTGGACAGGCTACTGAAGAGACCCTCTCCACTGAGCCAAACCCATTCCGAATGAGGAAAGGCAGTGTTGTGTAACGTTAACATAAAAACGAAAATGAATTTAGAGAGAGAGCGACGGTTCATCATGATAAACATCTCTAAAAACATTATACAAAAAAAAAAAAAGGTGCAAATGTGGACAGAAGGCTAGAAATCAAAAAGGTGAAAGTTCACCCTCATTCACCCTCATTCATGGTTGAGTTCTCTCTGCAGAATCACAATAGAATGCAGCCATCCCAAACCTCAAACATGATTAAACCATCCCTGATTAAAGGGAAGTAGCTGGAGTCATTCTTAAAGGGACGGTTCAGTGTTATTTTGCAGTAGTAGTAACCCCACACTGGGGGCTTTTTACTGCGTTTCCTCTGACATTGTCCAGACAGACTGCAGAGGCAGGCAACAGTCTGAGGTTGTGTACCAAAATGGCACCCTATTCCCTATATAGTGCACTACTTTAGACCAGAGCCCTATGGCACCCTATTCCCTATATAGTGCACTACTTTAGACCAGAGCCCTATGGCACCCTATTCCCTATATAGTGCACTACTTTAGACCAGAGCCCTATGGCACCCTATTCCCTATATATAGTGCACTACTTTAGACCAGGGCTATGTAGGGAATAGGGTGCCATTTGGGACACAAGCCCAGCCTCTCTTTCTCTGGGCCAGGGCATGTTGTCAATTTGTGGGTTGGGGACTGGGACAGTCTTGGGCTGATTCTACGTCAATGGTATCTGGCTGCTGTCGCACTGGGGGACAAAACGTCCCTATCGCCTGGGGGGGGGGGACCAGCTCAGGGAAACAGCAGAGGTTTGGGAACCCGGCCTGAAACCACGTTACCATGGCAACATCACATTATTATCTGTCAGTCCAGGAGTTGAGCGGAGAGTCTGTGGAGCATTTGTTAGAGCAGCATAGTAAATCACTGAGCTCATTCTCACCAAGCAGAGAAGACCGAGACAGGAGAGACGAGACAGGAGAGACAGAGGAGAGACAAGAGACAGAGGAGAGACAAGAGACAGAGGAGACGAGAGAGAGGAGAGGAGACAGGAGAGACAAGAGAGAGACAGAGGAGAGACAGAGGAGAGACACGAGACAGAGGAGAGACACGAGACAGAGGAGACGAGAGAGAGGAGACGAGACAGGAGAGACAAGAGAGAGACAGAGGAGAGACAGAGGAGAGACAGAGGAGAGACAGAGGAGAGACAGAGGAGAGACACGAGACAGAGGAGACGACACAGAGGAGACGACACAGAGGAGACGACACAGAGGAGACGACACAGAGGAGACGACACAGAGGAGACGAGACAGAGGAGACGAGACAGAGGAGACGAGACAGAGGAGACGAGACAGAGGAGACGAGACAGACAAGAGAGACAGAAAAAAGGGCCAATTCTCCACTTAACTGAAAACTCATTTCCCACCAGCGCCAAAACACTGTTTCCAAATCACAAATCTGGTTAAAAACATGACCAAATCACCAGTACAGTCCAGTATGTGTTATTGCCCTGTGGTTTCCTGAATGTGCAAACCTCTTCAGACAGAGACCGAGCTTTGGCTTGGGAAGCCGGCTTACAGGAGTGGGAAAGGTTGTTGTGGTGTGTGAAGACACTATGGAAAAACTCAAAATCAGTGTTCCATGAAATATACTGTTGCGTTCTACACGAGAGAGAGAGAGACAGAGAGAGACAGAGAGAGACACAGAGAGAGAGACACAGAGAGAGAGAGAGCTAGAGAGAGCGAGAGCTAGAGAGAGAGAGAGCTAGAGAGAGCGAGAGCTAGAGAGAGCGAGAGCTAGAGAGAGCGAGAGAGAGCTAGAGAGAGCGAGAGAGAGCTAGAGAGAGCGAGAGCTAGAGAGAGAGCGAGAGAGAATAGAAAAGGAGAGAGAGGTCTAACTCCCACCCTCTCCCTTGATCATCAGACTCATAACAGAGCATTAATAGACAGAGGAAGTCTGCTACAAAGCCTAAAGCCAGAGTCTCTTCACAGGGAGATCAGGGCAGCTTGACTACAACAAAGAACCCTTTCAACAACTAACACCTTTCAACCCCCCTTTCAACCCCTAACCCCTTTCAAACCCCAACAACCCTCCTTTCAACCCCCCTTTCAACCCCTAAACAATCCTTTCAACCCCCCTTTCAAACCCCAACAACCCCCCTTTCAACACCTAACCCCTTTCAACCCCCCTTTCAACCCCTAAACACCCCTTTCAACCCCCCTTTCAACACCTAACCCCTTTCAACCCCCCTTTCAACACCTAACCCCTTTCAACACCTAACCCCTTTCAACCCCCCTAACACTCCCCCCTTTCAACCCCTAACCATTTTCATCTCTGTACTAACTAGAGGTTGTTGCACTGAGAAAACAAGCCTCCGCCCGGGCGGATACACAAATATGTGACGGATCTGGTTTATCCTGTGAGAACGGAGTCAACACGGTTACAACACGGTGGAGTTACGACACGGTGGAGTCGCACGACACGGTGGAGTCTCCGCCTGGGCGGATGCTCTGGTTTATCCTGTGAGAACGGTGACAGCCAGAGTCAACACGGTTACAACACGGTGGAGCCGCGCGACACGGTGGAGCCGCGCGACACGGTGGAGTCTCTGCCTGGGCGGATGCTCTGGTTTATCCTGTGAGAACGGTGACAGCCAGAGTCAACACGGTTACAACACGGTGGAGCCGCGCGACACGGTGGAGCCGCGCGACACGGTGGAGTCTCTGCCTGGGCGGATGCTCTGGTTTATCCTGTGAGAACGGTGACAGCCAGAGTCAACATGGTTACAAACACGGTGGAGTCACATGACACCCTATGGGTCCCGGTCAAAAGTAGTGTACAGTCTTACATAGGGAATAGGGTGCTATTTGGGAGATAAACCATTACTCAACGACAGACTAGTGAATTATCTTCCTCCATAGATAAAAGGTTTAAAACGGGACACAGTAAATATTGACATGTACTGCAACTATCTTATGACTTTGACCTTTGGTCTCCCGAGTGGCTCAGCGGTCTAAAGGCACTGCATCTCAGTGCGAGAGACGTCATTACAGACACCCTGGTTCGAATCCAGGCTGTATCACAGCCGGACTGTGATTGGGAGTCCCATAGGGTGGCGAACAATTTGGCCCAGTGTCGTCCGGGTTTGGCCCGGGGGTTAGGCCGTCATTGTAAATAAGAATTTGTTCTTAACTGACTTGCCAAGTTAAATAAAGGTTAAATAAATAAATAAATAAGTTACTTTTAAAAATTTTAAACAAATAAAAATGAGAAAGACACACCAGACAATGTGTACAAATAGTTTTTTTGGTGATCTATTTAAATAGGCTATACCCTGGGCTTTTATGGATATCTATTATACAATTGAACAGTCAACATTTTTAACTACCTCCTATTTGACCAGAAACTAAAACCATTTTCTACAGAAACTTCCAGAAATCCCAGATTCAATCCCCCAGTGAAACTACGTCTCTGAAGAATAACTCAGGTTTCATAACAGGTCTTTCATGGGGCAGTGTCCCAAATGGCCCCTAATTCCCTATAGTACACTACTTTAGACCAGGGCCCCTAGAGTGCACTACTTTAGACCAGGGCCCCTAGAGTGCACTACTTTAGACCAGGGCCCCTATAGTGCACTACTTTAGACCAGGGCCCCTATAGTGCACTACTTTAGACCAGGGCCCCTAGAGTGCACTACTTTAGACCAGGGCCCCTAGAGTGCACTACTTTAGACCAGGGCCCCTAGAGTGCACTACTTTAGACCAGGGCCCCTATAGTGCACTACTTTAGACCAGGGCCCCTAGAGTGCACTACTTTAGACCAGGGCCCCTAGAGTGCACTACTTTAGACCAGGGCCCCTATAGTGCACTACTTTAGACCAGGGCCCCTAGAGTGCACTACTTTAGACCAGGGCCCCTAGAGTGCACTACTTTATTGTATTTACTTCGCCACCATGGCCTTTTTTTGCCTTTACCTCCCTTATCTCACCTCATTTGCTCACATTGTATATAGACTTATTTTTCTACTGTATTATTGACTGTATGTTTTGTTTATTCCATGTGTAACTCTGTGTTGTTGTATGTTGTCGAACTGCTTTGCTTTATCTTGGCCAGGTCACAATTGTAAATGAGAACTTGTTTTCAACTTGCCTACCTGGTTAAATAAAGGTGAAATAAATAAATAAATAAATAACACTTTAGACCAGGGCCCATAGGAGAATAGTGTACCATTTTGACCAGGGCCCATAGGAGAATAGTGTACCATTTTGACCAGGGCCCATAGGAGAATAGTGTACCATTTTGACCAGGGCCCATAGGAGAATAGTGTACCATTTTGACCAGGGCCCATAGGAGAATAGTGTACCATTTTGACCAGGGCCCATAGGAGAATAGTGTACCATTTTGACCAGGGCCCATAGGAGAATAGTGTACCATTTTGACCAGGGCCCATAGGAGAATAGTGTACCATTTTGACCAGGGCCCATAGGAGAATAGTGTACCATTTTGACCAGGGCCCATAGGAGAATAGTGTACCATTTTGACCAGGGCCCATAGGAGAATAGTGTACCATTTTGACCAGGGCCCATAGGAGAATAGTGTACCATTTTGACCAGGGCCCATAGGAGAATAGTGTACCATTTTGACCAGGGCCCATAGGAGAATAGTGTACCATTTTGACCAGGGCCCATAGGAGAATAGTGTACCATTTTGACCAGGGCCCATGGGAAAATAGTGTACCATTTGGGACACAACCCTAGGCCTAATGTATAAAGGAATGTTACAGGGCCAACGACCGATGCCTGGCTGGAATTCATCCTCTATAACTCTTGTCAGCTCGCTAGAAGACGCCGACCCCTACCGGAGGAAAACAACCTCAATACAGGGATGGGACACGCCCCTGTACTCCAAACTTTACCTTTAGGAAAGGGGAGATACCTACTCAGTTGTACAACTGAATGCCTTCAACCTCAAAAATGGGTCTTCTGCATTTAACCCAACCCCCTCTGAATCAGAGGTGTGAGGGGCTATCGACGTCGTCGGGCACCCTGGGAACTGTTGTTGTTGTTGTGGGTTAACTGCCTTGCTCCAGGGCACAACGGCAGATATCTCCATGTTGCCCGGCTCGGGGATTCGAAACCAGCCACCTTTCGGTTACTTGGCCCATCGCGATTAACTGCTAGGCTACCTTCATAACGGCTGTTGTAGTTACTGCTAGCTAGCATGGAGGACACACATTTTTTTTAAAAAGGGTCGTTTTTCTGGGGGGGAAAAAAACAACAGTATTTCAAATCTTCTCGACGGAGCAGTGCGGAACCTGTGGATATAGATTCAGTTTGGAGAACACGGACATATCCCATCCCAGCATTGAGGTATGTTTTACCGACCCATATATCTCTCGCCGATTCCACGGCGGGGTTAATGTAAACATGATTTGTGCTCGAACCCCTTGAGCAGGTCAGTGTAAACAAGCGTAACAGTAAGGTTGGTATCTCTCCAACACTCGCCAGCTATCTCTCCAACACTCGCCAGCTATCTCTCCAACACTCGCCAGCTTGTTATCCAGGGGCATGTTCCATAGAAAATACACACGCCACACAGACAGGAGCACAAACACACACACACACACACACACACACACACACACACACACACACACACACACACACACACACACACACACACACACACACAGGAGCACACACACACACCACAGACCCACAGGCAGGCAGGAAGGAGCACACACACCTCAGTAGATAAAAGCATTCCATAAATACCTGATAATGTATTCACAGTAGGCTGTAAGATATAGGTCCATTAGGCTGGCCACTAACACACACACACACACACACACACACGCACACACACACACACACACACACACACGCACACACCCAATACTCCCTAATGGTTTCTTTCTTGTAAGCGAAAAAATGGGAGCAATAGGATATAACGTTTACGTTCTTTCACCCTGGTCCCGTCTTTAAAATGGACCAAGTGATCAGCTGATCATCCACAGATTGAAGAAGAAGGAAATAAATTCCACCAAATGAACCTGTGAATTGAAATGCATTCCAGGTGACTACCTCACGAAGCTGGTTGAGAGAATGCAAAGATTGTGCGAAGCTGTCATCAAGGCTGTCATCAAGGCAAAGGGTGGGGCTATCTGAAGAATCTCAAATATAAAATATATTTTGATTTAACACTTTTTTTTTTTTGGTTACTACATGATTCCATAGGTGTTCTTTCATAGTTTTGATGTCTTCACAATTATTTTTACAATGTAGAAAATAAAGTATAAAATAAAAACCTTTCTAAAACGTTTGACCGGTAGTGGATATCACCAGAAGATCTTTGCCAACCAACTGCCTGATGTTCTAATACGGCCATGAAGTGGTCACTGCCACACCTGACAAATCAGTCAAACCCCATTAAAAACCGCAGAAAAACAGAGTATAAAGCCACTAATCAAACAGGTAGTACGTCAGACATCAACACTGGTTGCTTTGATAGAGATGAAATCCATCTGAAATACATCCACTAGGCCGCGATTCATTTCAGTGAAAGCAGAAACACTGCGTTTATTATTTTTTTTAAACCAGACAAGAAAGAGTACATTTATAAGTCAACGGGTTTGTAACACATTAATCGTTATGAACGTCCCCTTGCGTAACTGCGCTGTCATCTTTTACCATAAAAACTTATTTAAAAAAAAAAATAAATCACTCACCTTTTTAAAATATCCATTCTGACCCGCTCGGTCCTTGATTCCGTTGGTCATTATTGTATCCGTCATTCTGAACTTTTTTCAAAACGCAGCCCAGAGAAGAAGAAAAAAAGACGGTGAAAGTGGAATATCGTTGTGAGCCTGTTATTCAACAGGTGCGCTTTTCCCCCGCAGCTACGATCACAATCAGTCACTGGTTCGGTCTCTCCTCTACTCGTTATGTGACATCACTCTACCAGACAGTCGCTATTCTCCACGCAGCTCCACTATAAACCCCACCCCACCGAAAGTGTGACGGTAGCGGATCGCAGCACAGACAAAACGGTCGGTTATCGGTATCTTTAGTTTCAGTGTGTTTTTTTTTTTTTTGTAGGTAGGAGGAGCTCCAAATCGCTCCTCTTGAGTATTTGCGTAATAGGCGTAGCCCTCTCTCTGCCCAGGAACCTGCTTTATTGTTGTACGTGGAAGGATCCTTTGCCTAAAGAGAATGTTTTATGATACAGAAGTATGCAAGAAAACATATTCAATATGTTTGGCTTAGCCTACTTTTCTTCTTGTTTCTCTCACTTACATAGAGAACAGTAACTTATAGCTGCACGCAGCAATGAACGGGGTTCACAAGATGACAAGATCAGAGTGGATTTACAGTGGTTTGAATACAAAACTTAGCATGGTTCCTCATGGTAATGTCTTTGATGATCCTAAAAGGTTTCAAGCTGATAGGCTATTCTGAAGTGGATTTACAAAGGATTTAAAGGTGCAATATTCAATAACCCTAACCCTCCATTTCCTGGTTGCCAAAATTCTAATAGTTTGCGTTATTTCAGTTTATGTGACAAAACAAGCTACTCAGAGTGTAGAGAATCATTGTACCATCTTAACCGCTGTGAAATATATTTTCAATAACTAAAAATATAATTTTTTCAGCTGTTTGAATCTGGTGAACAAAACCAAAAGTAAAAGATGCAAAAATAAAACTTAAGAACAGGAAGCATAGAAAGCATGAGGATGTGGCCAGTGAATACTGACACATTCATGTGTCAGTCGAAACTTGGAAACTCTGACATTTCCAACTTGTTAACTGGTTGTAGTTATACACGTGACGCGTTCAACCAGTTAACAAGTTGGACATTTCCAAGTTTTTCCTGCTGTATGATTAGGACACTGTGTAGTGAGTACCATGGGGCCCTGCTGTATGATTAGGACACTGTGTAGTAAGTACCATGGGGCCCTGCTGTATGATAAGGACACTGTGTAGTGAGTACCATGGGGCCCTGCTGTATGATAAGGACACTGTGTAGTGCGTACCATGGGGCCCTGCTGTATGATTAGGACACTGTGTAGTGCGTACCATGGGGCCCTGCTGTATGATTAGGACACTGTGTAGTGAGTACCATGGGGCCCTGCTGTATGATTAGGACACTGTGTAGTGAGTACCATGGGGCCCTGCTGTATGATAAGGACACTGTGTAGTGAGTACCATGGGGCCCTGCTGTATGATAAGGACACTGTGTAGTGAGTACCATGGGGCCCTGCTGTATGATTAGGACACTGTGTAGTGCGTACCATGGGGCCCTGCTGTATGATTAGGACACTGTGTAGTGCGTACCATGGGGCCCTGCTGTATGATTAGAACACTGTGTAGTGAGTACCATGGGGCCCTGCTTTATAAGGACACTGTGTAGTAAGTACCATGGGGCCCTGCTCTATGATAAGGACACTGTGTAGTTGAGAGACATGAGGCCCTGACTGTGTAATGTGTGCTGTGGGGCCCTGACTGTGTAATGTGTACCGTGGGGCCCTGACTGTGTAATGTGTACTGTGGGGCCCTGACTGTGTAATGTGTACCGTGGGGCCCTGACTGTGTAATGTGTACCGTGGGGCCCTGACTGTGTAATGTGTACCGTGGGGCCCTGACTGAGTAATGTGTACTGTGGGGCCCTGACTGAGTAATGTGTACTGTGGGGCCCTGACTGTGTAATGTGTACTGTGGGGCCCTGACTGAGTAATGTGTACTGTGGGGCCCTGACTGTGTAATGTGTACTGTGGGGCCCTGACTGTGTAATGTGTACCGTGGGGCCCTGACTGTGTAATGTGTACCGTGGGGCCCTGACTGTGTAATGTGTACCGTGGGGCCCTGACTGTGTAATGTGTACCGTGGGGCCCTGACTGTGTAATGTGTACCGTGGGGCCCTGACTGTGTAATGTGTACCGTGGGGCCCTGACTGTGTAATGTGTACCGTGGGGCCCTGACTGTGTAATGTGTACCGTGGGGCCCTGACTGTGTAATGTGTACCGTGGGGCCCTGACTGTGTAATGTGTACCGTGGGGCCCTGACTGTGTAATGTGTACCGTGGGGCCCTGACTGTGTAATGTGTACCGTGGGGCCCTGACTGTGTAATGTGTACCGTGGGGCCCTGACTGTGTAATGTGTACCGTGGGGCCCTGACTGTGTAATGTGTACCGTGGGGCCCTGACTGTGTAATGTGTACCGTGGGGCCCTGACTGTGTAATGTGTACCGTGGGGCCCTGACTGTGTAATGTGTACCGTGGGGCCCTGACTGTGTAATGTGTACCGTGGGGCCCTGACTGTGTAATGTGTACCGTGGGGCCCTGACTGAGTAATGTGTACCGTGGGGCCCTGACTGTGTAATGTGTACCGTGGGGCCCTGACTGTGTAATGTGTACTGTGGGGCCCTGACTGTGTAATGTGTACTGTGGGGCCCTGACTGTGTAATGTGTACCGTGGGGCCCTGACTGAGTAATGTGTACTGTGGGGCCCTGACTGTGTAATGTGTACCGTGGGGCCCTGACTGTGTAATGTGTACCGTGGGGCCCTGACTGTGTAATGTGTACCGTGGGGCCCTGACTGTGTAATGTGTACCGTGGGGCCCTGACTGTGTAATGTGTACCGTGGGGCCCTGACTGTGTAATGTGTACCGTGGGGCCCTGACTGTGTAATGTGTACCGTGGGGCCCTGACTGTGTAATGTGTACCGTGGGGCCCTGACTGTGTAATGTGTACTGTGGGGCCCTGACTGTGTAATGTGTACTGTGGGGCCCTGACTGTGTAATGTGTACCGTGGGGCCCTGACTGAGTAATGTGTACTGTGGGGCCCTGACTGTGTAATGTGTACCGTGGGGCCCTGACTGTGTAATGTGTACTGTGGGGCCCTGACTGTGTAATGTGTACCGTGGGGCCCTGACTGTGTAATGTGTACCGTGGGGCCCTGACTGTGTAATGTGTACCGTGGGGCCCTGACTGTGTAATGTGTACCGTGGGGCCCTGACTGTGTAATGTGTACCGTGGGGCCCTGACTGTGTAATGTGTACCGTGGGGCCCTGACTGTGTAATGTGTACCGTGGGGCCCTGACTGTGTAATGTGTACCGTGGGGCCCTGACTGTGTAATGTGTACCGTGGGGCTTACATGGCCTTGGAGCACATCTATTCATCTATTCACACTAACGACACGCCTCCTGCCACACCTCCTGCCACACCTCCTGCCACACCTCCTGACACTCCTCCTGACAAGCCTCCTGACACGCCTCCTGCCACTCCTCCTGACACGCCTCCTGCCACTGCTCCATGCACGCCTCCTGCCACGCCTCCTGCCACGCCTCCTGCCACTCCTCCTGACACTCCTCCTGACACTCCTCCTGCCACTCCTCCTGACACGCCTCCTGCCACTCCTCCTGCCACGCCTCCTGCCACTCCTCCTGCCACGCCTCCTAACACTGCTCCTGACACGCCTCCTGCCACACCTCCTGCCACACCTCCTGACACTCTCATGCCACACCTCCTTGCCTCACTTCCTGACACACCTCCTAACACTGCTCCTGTGTACACTAAAGATTGTTAATGCTGTGGTATATATGTGCTGTTACAGCTGTCATGCTGGCTTTTCAATAGCCTGTACTGTCTATAGCCTACTGTTACCAAGGTTACTGACAGCGTTTTGTCAGCCATATTGTGCTTTGTGATATTACTCCTCTCTGTCACCAACAAGTGGCAGGATACTGGGGGGGGGGGGAAATACAAACCGATAACATAATTGTCCTCACGTCGTGCGTGCGTGTCTGGGTAATTGGTGTGTCTTTGGTTGCTAGGAAACTGTATGGGGGGGGGGGGGGAACTCGAAACGTTATTTCTAAGCTCTTCAGAGACAGTTGTTGTTCTTCAAGGTTGTTGCCGTGGTGATTATGTTGTCGATTGCTCAGTAATGATTCCAGCTCGAGGAGGGCAGGCGTTTTCTTTAACACCTGGTCTGTCTTTTTATTTATAGGGAACCTCGAATTAAAAACCTTTTTAGAAGTAAAACTATTTATGTGGTTGTCGTCTGAAAACTGTAATATCTTCTGGATTTTTATCCAAATCTGTATCGAAAAAGAAAATACTTTTTTTTTTTTACTTCAGATTGAATTGGAATAAAAGGAATAAATAAATTATATAGATAGCTCATAGCTGTTGTTAAGATAGGCAGGGAGTTCATCCTAAAGGAAACACCCTGGTTACTTGGTTTCTAAATATGACAGACATGAAAGACATCTTTCATGTGAACAAAATGGCGTCGACAGAGAGGGCTGCCTCGCTTCTGGTCCTTAGGAAACTTTGCAGTATTTATTTTTATTTTTTATATGTATTACAAGCATTTACACCTACACTCGCAATAACATCTGCTAACCATGTGTATGTGACCAATAACATTTTATTTTATTTTATTTGACATTAATAACTCATAAAGGAACAATTCACTCCAAAAATATATTTTGGTATTTCTTTTCATTAGTCCGCTGTTGATGCGGTCCCAAAATGTTTTATATGTCAGCAGTCAAGTTTCCGAGATATTGGACTAGCAAGAAGCAACATGTCACCGGCCACATTATCATGACGATGTGGCCGGTGACTACTGACGCGTTCATGTGCTACTCGGAACTAGGAAACTCTGACATTTCCGACTTGTTAGCTGGTTGTAATTATACACGTGCCGCGTTCAACCAGTTAGCAAGTTGGACCTAGAAACTCTGAAATGTCCGACTAGCACGTGAACGCGGCAACTTGGCTCAAGGTTAGGGTCTGCCAGGGACTGAGGGATAGGGATAGGGTCTATCAGGGACTGAGGGATAGGGTTCTATCAGGGACTGAGGGATAGGGTCTATCAGGGACTGAGGGATAGGGATAGGGTCTATCAGGGACTGAGGGATAGGGTCTGTCAGGGACTGAGGGATAGGGTCTATCAGGGACTGAGGCGTAGGGATAGGGTCTGTCAGGGACTGAGGGATAGGGTCTGCCAGGGACTGAGGGATAAGGTCTGTCAGGGACAGAGGGATAGGGTCTATCAGGGACTGAGGCGATAGGGATAGGGTCTATCAGGGACTGAGGGATAGGGTCTATCAGGGACTGAGGCGTAGGGATAGGGTCTATCAGGGACTGAGGGATAAGGTCTGTCAGGGACTGAGGGATAGGGTCTATCAGGGACTGAGGGATAAGGTCTGTCAGGGACAGAGGGATAGGGATAGGGTCTATCAGGGACTGAGGGATAGGGTCTATCTGGGACTGAAGGATAGGGTCTGTCAGGGACTGAGGGATAGGGTCTGTCAGGGACTGAGGGATAGGGTCTGCCAGGGACTGAGGGATAAGGTCTGTCAGGGACAGAGGGATAGGGTCTATCAGGGACTGAGGCGTAGGGATAGGGTCTATCAGGGACTGAGGGATAGGGTCTATCAGGGACTGAGGGATAGGGTCTGCCAGGGACTGAGGCGATAGGGATAGGGTCTATCAGGGACTGAGGGATAAGGTCTGTCAGGGACTGAGGGATAGGGTCTATCAGGGACTGAGGGATAAGGTCTGTCAGGGACAGAGGGATAGGGATAGGGTCTATCAGGGACTGAGGGATAGGGTCTATCTGGGACTGAAGGATAGGGTCTGTCAGGGACTGAGGGATAGGGTCTATCAGGGACTGAGGTCTGTCAGGGACTGAAGGATAGGGTCTATCAGGGACTGAGGGATAGGGATAGGGTCTGTCAGGGACTGAGGGATAGGGTCTGTCAGGGACTGAAGGATAGGGTCTGTCAGGGACTGAGGGATAGGGTCTGTCAGGGACTGAGGGATAGGGTCTATCAGGGACTGAGGGATAGGGTCTGTCAGGGACTGAGGGATAGGGATAGGGTCTGTCAGGGACTGAGGGATAGGGATAGGGTCTATCAGGGACTGAGGGATAGGGTCTATCAGGGACTGAGGGATAGGGTCTATCAGGGACTGAGGGATAGGGTCTATCAGGGACTGAGGCGTAGGGATAGGGTCTGTCAGGGACTGAGGGATAGGGTCTATCAGGGACTGAAGGATAGGGTCTGTCAGGGACTGAGGGATAGGGTCTATCAGGGACTGAGGGATAGGGTCTATCAGGGACTGAGGGATAGGGTCTATCAGGGACTGAGGGATAGGGTCTGTCAGGGACTGAGGATGAATGTAACATCAATCTAACTGAGATTTCAACACACTGGACTGGATACCGTGAGAAACAGCATCCCCCAGCCCAGTGGACCGAATGAACATGGCCTGCCAGCAATGGGTCAGTAAACTGGGTCGAGTCTGGGGCATTACTACCTGGTGACATCATGCAGAAATGGGTCAATAAACTGGGTCGAGTCTGGGGAATTACGACCTGGTTATGTACAACTATTGGCCAAAAAACCCTGGAGGTTTCAGAGACTTATTGGAGGCTTCGGATTTAGTGTTTCAGTGTTCTAACAAACAACAGAAAACCAATTACACAATAACATGTTTCTGTTCGATTTGTCCAGCTACTGAGCTCCCTCTAGAGGACTGATAAAGAGTGGAGGGGTGGAGGGATGGAGGGATGGAGGGTGGAGGGGTGGAGGGATGGAGGGATGGAGGGGTGGAGGGATGGAGGGATGGAGGGTGGAGGGGTGGAGGAGGACAGATAAAGAGGGAGTCCGTGGAACAGACATCAGAAGAAGCCTGGCTACATCTTACCTTCAGCACATACAGTATGTTCAATTACATTTTATTCAGTTTAATAGATATGTTTTTGTCTCCAAAGGTGAATTTGTGAGCAGCGTAAAAACCTGATGAGTCCTTGGTTTGGAAAACAGAGACATAGCTCAGTCTTACCTTCAGTGCAGACAGTACTGCTGAATCTATTCAATAGGGTATTTCTGTCCCCGAAAGGTGAATTCAGCATGAAACCATATAAACAAACACAGACAGAACAACAAACACAGACAGAACAACAAACACAGACAGGCTAGTTGAGAACAAGTTCTCATTTACAACTGCGACCTGGTCAAAAATAATAAGTGTTTAGACCCCGTTTTTTTTGTTTGTAGGTGTAATAAATATATCCTGTTTTATTTGGGAAGTTCACCAAAATGTGTTTCATAAGAATTGAATTAAATGTTATTGAGTTCATGTTTGAATATGTCCTGTAACTAAATGAAAAATCTTCAGATATTCCTGTCGACAGGTTTCATTCATGTGTCCTTGACTGACACCGTGTGGCTGGTTGACGGTATTGCACCTTTAGCTGTTGTATTATTTCTGCGCACCATTTTCCCCTCACACTCTTTGTTTAAATTGTCAAAGAATATAACATACATATATACACATATATATATATATATATACATACATGAACTAATGTACAATGTAATGACGTGTAATTTGTCATAATGTGAAGTGTACTTTCGTTGTTTTAACAGTTTCCATGCTATCGTTAGCTATGTTAGCTGTCGTCCTGTTAGCCATGTACACTGTTAGCTAGCGTGCTGTCCAAACCTACAAGGTTCAACATTTCTCTTGAGCTTTTTTTTAAAATCCTTTTAGGAGTTTGAGAGAAGTCATAAGTTAACTAACACGCAGGGATGTGACGGTGTCGCAGGGATGTGACGGTGTATGTTTATTGTCTGTCGAGGGATGTGACGGTGTATGTTATTCTCTGTCGAGGGATGTGACGGTGTCCCAGGGATGTGACGGTGTATGTTTATTGTCTGTCGAGGGATGTGACGGTGTATGTTTATTATCTGTCCCAGGGATGTGACGGTGTATGTTTATTGTCTGTCCCAGGGATGTGACGGTGTATGTTTATTCTCTGTCCCAGGGATGTGACGGTGTATGTTTATTATCTGTCCCAGGGATGTGACGGTGTCCCAGGGATGTGACGGTGTATGTTTATTCTCTGTCCCAGGGATGTGACGGTGTATGTTTATTGTCTGTCCCAGGGATGTGATGGTGTATGTTTATTCTCTGTCCCAGGGATGTGACGGTGTCCCAGGGATGTGACGGTGTATGTTTATTCTCTGTCCCAGGGATGTGACGGTGTATGTTTTTTGTCTGTCCCAGGGATGTGATGGTGTATGTTTATTCTCTGTCCCAGGGATGTGACGGTGTATGTTTATTCTCTGTCCCAGGGATGTGACGGTGTCCCAGGGATGTGACGGTGTATGTTTAGTCTCTGTCGCAGTAATATAACAGGCTGTTTAATGCTGATGAAAACCGTAAATCAACGAACTCTGCTATTGTCTGTCCCTGAACAAATAAATACAGATTCTACGAGTACCGTTGTGTCCATGCCTGCTGATTGGTTGCCTCGGGAAAGGAGTTAAAACCGGAAGGTTACATTGGTATATATTATATGTATATATATATATATGTATATTATGTATATATATGTATATATTATGCTTCCACCTACTATTTACAAGTCTACAATGCAGCTGGTAATCGTTGTCTCTAATTGGAGATCATATTTAAGTGGTTGTTTTTCCCACTAGGTTTTTGTGGGAGATTGTTTTGAGTCAGTGTATGTTGCACCTCACGATCTGTTGTTTTGTTTATTAGTTTATTTGTATGTATTGCAGTTTAAATAACATGTGGAACGATACACGAACGTGACAGGGACGGTATAGACCACGTATGGGGCATGTCTGATGTGCCTAAACACGTCAATAAATGACAGATGTGTAACAGAGCGACAGGCGGGGTATAACAACCTGGACGTACAACCACTCCTCATCCACCACCAGGGGGCGATAAACGTTTGGGTTTCAGTAGTTGTCCTGCTCTCTCCACCTACCTGTGTTAGAGAGCATCAAAGCCGCTGATTGCATGACAATTCATTCTACCAAAGATACTGATATATTTTTTGAAAGATAAAAATGAAATGTAATGGAGGAGTGGAGGGATGGAGGGATGGAGGGGTGGAGGGATGGAGGAGTGGAGGAGTGGAGGGATGGAGGGGTGGAGGGGTGGAGGGATGGAGTGGAGGAGTGGAGGGGTGGAGGAGTGGAGGAGTGGAGGGATGGAGGGATGGAGGAGTGGAGGGATGGAGGGGTGGAGGGGTGGAGGGGTGGAGGGATGGAGGGATGGATGAGTGGAGGGGTGGAGGAGTGGAGGGATGGAGGGATGGAGTGGAGGAGTGGAGGGATGGAGGGGTGGAGGGATGGAGGAGTGGAGGGATGGAGGGATGGAGGGGTGGAGGAGTGGAGGGATGGAGGGGTGGAGGGTGGAGGGATGGAGGGGTGGAGGGATGGAGGAGTGGTGGGGTGGAGGGCAGATAGAGGGACAGAGGGAGTTCATGGAACAATCCCCTCATGGCATGTCTGATGTGCCTAAACACATGAATAAATGACAGATGTGTAACAGAGCTACAGGCGGGGTATAACAACCTGGACGTACGACCACTCCTCATCCACCACCAGGGGGCGATACACGTTTGGGTTTCAGTAAGGTGCAGATTTCCAAGAACCGTGGAAAAAGGTATTTTACCAGGTATTTGACAGGCATTGAAATCACATTGCATCATGTAAAGCTGGTACATCTGAAACACTAAAATACTCTATTCCTTGGTCCATTAGAGAGATGTTTTTAGAATCTCCTCTAAAGTTTAAACTTCCAACAGAGTACAAGATAATAAACAGCAAGACAGAACAGCTGCCTCCGGTAAGACCAGGTGGTCTGTGTGCCTATTTATCAATAACAGCTGGTGAGCAAAATCGAATATTAAGGAAGTCATGATAAGCTGTAGACCACACTATCTACCAAGAGGTAGAGTACCTCATGATCAGCTGTAGACCACACTATCTACCAAGAGGTAGAGTACCTCATGATCAGCTGTAGACCACACTATCTACCAAGAGGTAGAGTACCTCATGATCAGCTGTAGACCACACTATCTACCAAGAGGTAGAGTACCTCATGATCAGCTGTAGACCACACTATCTACCAAGAGGTAGAGTACCTCATGATCAGCTGTAGACCACACTATCTACCAAGAGGTAGAGTACCTCATGATCAGCTGTAGACCACACTATCTACCAAGAGGTAGAGTACCTCATGATCAGCTGTAGACCACACTATCTACCAAGAGGTAGAGTACCTCATGATCAGCTGTAGACCACACTATCTACCAAGAGGTAGAGTACCTCATGGTCAGCTGTAGACCACACTATCTACCAAGAGAGTTTTCATTTATATTATTCGTAGCTGTTTATTTATTTATGTATCACCACAAACCGACTCTGGAACTAAGACCACACTCAACGAGCTGTATAAAGGCCAAAAGCATCCAGAGACAGCGCTCCTAGTGGCCGGGGACTTTAATGCAGACAAACTTAAATCCATTTTACCTCATTTCTACCAGCTTCCTGACGGGCCGCCCCCAGGTGGTCAGGGTAGGTAATAACACATCTGCCATGCTGATCCTCAACATAGGGGCCCCTCAGGGGGGCATGTTTAGTCCCCTCATCCCATGTTCACCTACAACTGCGTGGCCAAGCACGACTCCAACACCATCATTAAGTTTGCCGACGACACAACAGTGGTAGGCCTGATCACCGACAATGACGAGACAGCCTATAGGGAGGTCAGAGATCTGGCAGTGTGGTGCCAGGACAACAACCTCTCCCTCAACGTGAGCAAGACAAAGGAGATGATCGTGGACAACAGGAAAAGGAGGGCCGAACACGCCCCCCATTCACATCGACGGGGCTGCAGTGGAGCAGGTCGCGAGCTTCAAGTACCTTGGTGTTCATTGAATCATCTAAACTGCTGTGAGAATCATTGAACCATCTAAACTGTGAGAATCATTGAACCATCTAAACTGTGAGATTCATTGAACCATCTAAACTGTGAGAATCATTGAACCATCTAAACCGCTGTGAGAATCATTGAACCATCTAAACTGTGAGAATCATTGAACCATCTAAACTGTGAGAATCATTGAACCATCTAAACTGTGAGAATCATCGAACCATCTAAACTGTGAGAATCATTGACCATCTAAACTGTGAGAATCATTGAACCATCTAAACTGTGAGAATCATTGACCATCTAAACTGTGAGAATCATTGAACCATATAAACTGTGAGAATCATTGAACCATCTAAACTGTGAGAATCATTGAACCATCTAAACTGTGAGAATCATTTAACCATCTAAACTGTGAGAATCATTGAACCATCTAAACTGTGAGAATCATTTAACCATCTAAACTGTGAGATTCATTGAACCATCTAAACTGTGAGATTCATTGAACCATCTAAACTGTGAGAATCATTGAACCATCTAAACTGTGAGAATCATTGAATCATCTAAACTGTGAGAATCATTGAATCATCTAAACTGTGAGAATCGTTGAACCATCTAAACTTTGAATATCTTTCCATAACCACATATATAGTATTTTTCAGCTGTTTGAAGCCGCTGTACAAAACCGAAAGTAAAAATATGGAAAAACGAGACTTAAGAACGGGAAGTATAGAAATAGGGCACATAGAACAGATCTACCGCTTCTCAGACTTGCTTTCAATGAGAAGGACGGATCTATAACTCACATTTCTATGTGGATTTGGTTGGGTCTCCCAAAAAGTGACATATTGCAGCTTCGGGGAGAAGTGTTCTCTGTAGAAACTCAATGTTATGTATACAACAAGAGGTTTCCGCTCAGTTAAAAAACAAAATTAATCAGGAAGCACAGAGCGGATTGTAACAGTGTCTGCCTGCATCCCAAATGGCATCCTATCCCATATATAATCGGCCAGGGCCCCTCTCTCTCTCCCTCCCCACACACACTGGTTGAATCAATGTTGTTTCCTAAATCATTTCAATGAAATTACGTTAAACCAACGTGGAACAGATGTTGAATGTGGACGTCTGTGCCCAGTCGGTCTCTCTCTCTCCATCTCTTGATCTCTGTCTCTCTGTCTCTGTCTCTCTGTCTCTCTGTCTCTCCTCTCTCTCTCTCTCTCTCTCTCTCTCTCTCTCTCTCTCTCTCTCTCTCTCTCTCTCTCTCTTGATCTCTGTCTCTCTGTTTCTCCTCTCTGTCTCTCCTCTCTCTCGCTCTCTCTCTCTGTCTCTCCTCTCTCTCTCTCTCTCTGTCTTTGTCTCTCTGTCTCTCCTCTCTCTCTCTATCTTTCCTTGTCTCTCTGTCTCTCCTCTCTCTCTCTCTGTCTCTCTCTCTCTCTCTCTGTCTCTCTCTCTCTATCTTTCCTTGTCTCTCTGTCTCTCCTCCTCTCTCTCTCTCCTCTCTCTCTCTCTCTGTCTTTCCTTGTCTCGCTGTCTCTCGCTTCTCTCTCTCTCTCTCCTCTCTCTCTCTCTCTCTCTCTCTCTCTGTCTTTGTCTCTCTGTCTCTCGCTCTCTCTGTCTCTGTCTCTCTCTCTGTCTCTCTCTCTCTCTCTCTCTCTCTCTGTCTCTCCTCTCTCTCTCTCTCTCTCTCTCTCTGTCTCTCCTCTCTCTCTCTGTCTCTCTCTCAGGTCAAAAGTAGTACAGTATAGGCTACAATTTGTAACACAAGAGACAGTAGAGATTGTTTTCCCTCCTCTATATTCTGGATGGCCGACCTCCCAGGAGAGGAAGTTCATAAGGCTCTTGCCCCCCTCCACTGGTCGGTTGCTATGCAGCCATCGCCTGGCGCCCAAAGAACTTTAACTTTGCTGTTTACAAATGATTTTTTGTGCAGGAGCATGGCAATCCATTACAGCCAGAGAAGGACTCTGCTTGATGGATACTTCAGGATCCTGCTTTTAAAGGAGGAAGGAGGGAGGAGGGGTGGAGGGAGGAGGGGTGGAGGGAGGAGGGGTGGAGGGGGGGAGGGGTGGAGGGAGGAGGGGTGGAGGGAGGTGGGGTGGAGGGAGGAGGGGTGGAGGTTTGGAGGGGTGGAGGGAGGTGGGGTGGAGGGAGGAAGGAGGAGGGGTGGAGGGGAGGGGTGGAGGGAGGAGGGAGGAGGGATGAAAGGAGGGAGGGTATAGCTCCCTTATGGGCTATGTCTTAACAGAGGTGAGTTATCGGGACTAAAGGAGGAAGGATGGAAAGGAGGGGTTGAGGGGTGGAGGGTGGAGGGAGGAAGGAGCGAGAGAGAAAGAGAGAGAGAGTGAGAAGGGCGGGGTGAGGGAGAGGCGAGGTGAGAGAGAGAGAGAGAACAAATTCTGGGCCTCCATCCAGCATCACCCCTCCCACTTCCGGGTTGTGAGTTCACTTCATATGCCTTCCAACTGGGCCAGAGCACAATGACAGAAACGTACTACCAAGAAAACTCTCATTGGCCAGCATTGGTTTTACAGCCACCACAACCACTACAACCACTACAACCACTACAACCACTACAACCACTACAGCCACCACAACCACTACAACCACTAGGAGTCTCCCCAGAGGGTTCTAGAAGTCTCCCCAGAGGGTTCTAGGAGTCTCCCCAGAGGGTTCTAAGAGTCTCCCTAGAGGGTACTAGGAGTCTCCCCAGAGGGTTCTAGGAGTCTCCCCAGAGGGTTCTAGGAGTCTCCCCAGAGGGTTCTAGGAGTCTCCCCAGAGGGTTCTAGGAGTCTCCCCAGAGGGTTCTAGGAGTCTCCCCAGAGGGTACTAGGAGTCTCCCCAGAGGGTTCTAGAAGTCTCCCCAGAGGGTACTAGGAGTCTCCCCAGAGGCTTCTAGAAGTCTCCCCAGAGGGTTCTAGGAGTCTCCCCAGAGGGTTCTAGAAGTCTCCCCAGAGGGTTCTAGGAGTCTCCCCAGAGGCTTCTAGAAGTCTCCCCAGAGGGTTCTAGAAGTCTCCCCAGAGGGTTCTAGGAGTCTCCCCAGAGGCTTCTAGAAGTCTCCCCAGAGGGATCTAGAAGTCTCCCCAGAGGGTTCTAAGAGTCTCCCCAGAGGGTACTATGAGTCTCCCCAGAGGGTTCTAGAAGTCTCCCCAGACGGTACTAGGAGTCTCCCCAGAGGGTTCTAGAAGTCTCCCCAGAGGGTTCTAGGAGTCTCCCCAGAGGGTTCTAGAAGTCTCCCCAGAGGCTTCTAGGAGTCTCCCCAGAGGCTTCTAGAAGTCTCGCCAGAGGGTTCTAGAAGTCTCCCCAGAGGGTTCTAGGAGTCTCCCCAGAGGGTTCTAGAAGTCTCCCCAGAGGGTTCTAGGAGTCTCCCCAGAGGGTTCTAGGAGTCTCCCCAGAGGGTTCTAGGAGTCTCCCCAGAGGGTTCTAGAAGTCTCCCCAGAGGGTTCTAGGAGTCTCCCCAGAGGCTTCTAGAAGTCTCCCCAGAGGGTTCTAGAAGTCTCCCCAGAGGGTTCTAAGAGTCTCCCCAGAGGGTTCTAGGAGTCTCCCCAGAGGGTTCTAGGAGTCTCCCCAGAGGGTTCTAGAAGTCTCCCCAGAGGGTACTAGGAGTCTCCCCAGAGGGTTCTAGGAGTCTCCCCAGAGGGTTCTAGGAGTCTCCCCAGAGGGTACTAGGAGTCTCCCCAGAGGGTTCTAGGAGTCTCCCCAGAGGGTTCTAGGAGTCTCCCCAGAGGGTTCTAGGAGACTCCCCAGAGGGTTCTAGAAGTCTCTCCAGAAGGTTCTAGAAAGCTTTTACTATAATAACCATTGATGAGGTCACGTTTACGCTGAACACTTCCTACTTCCCTGAAACATTAATAATTCAACTGAATCAATAGACAGGTTAGCTGACATCGTCAAGTGCGTGCACTTCCATATGGCGTAGAAGACTGTGTGTGGTTGGGATTCTGCTAGCAACAACGACAAGAAGCTGGTGGTTCGTTTCTGCTGGTATTACCGTGTTCTTGATACCACATCTTGTTTTGAGGTGTTTTGACTGATGTCGGCTCTATGCTAATATTTATGCCTAAAATGTACGAGCTAGTTATATGCTGTCAACAATCTGAGCCAATCCTGTCTGTTTTTGCACCATTGTTGCTTTAACAACCAACCCTCACATAAACCTCCTCCTCCACCCCCTCTCCCTCCTCCTCCCGCTCCCTCCTCCTCCCTCTCCTACTCCTCCTCCTCGCCCTTTTCCTGCCTCACCTCTTCCCTCTCTCCTCCTCTTCCCTCTCTCCTCCTCTTCCTACTCCTCCCTCACTGTGGCCACCCTGAATGCTCTGCTGGGACTGAATCAGGGAGGATGAGGTGGAGAAGGAAGAGGAGGAAAGAGGGAGGAAGAGAGAGAGGGGGAGGAGAGGGAGCAATAGACTGTAGCCCCTTCCTCTCCTCCTCCCCTTCTTCTCTCCTCCTCCTCCCCTCCTTCTCTCCTCTTCCTCCCCTCCTCCTCTCCTCCTCCTCCCCTCCTTCTCTCCTCCTCCCCTCCTCCTCCCCTCCTTCTCTCCTCCTCCTCCTCTCCTCCTCCCCTCCTTCTCTCCTCCTCCTCCCCTCCTCCTCCCCTCCTTCTCTCCTCCTCCTCCTCTCCTCCTTCTCTCCTCCTCCCCTCCTTCTCTCCTCCTCCCCTCCTTCTCTCCTCCTCCTCCTCTCCTCCTCCTGTCCTCCTCCTCCCCTCCTTCTCTCCTCCTCCTCCTCTCCTCCTCGTCTCCTCCTCCTGTCCTCCTCCTCCCCTCCTTCTCTCCTTCTCCCCTCCTTCTCTCCTCCTCCTCCTCCCCTCCTCTCCTCCTCCTCCTCCCCTCCTTCTCTCCTCCTCCTCCTCTCCTCCTCTCCTCTCCTTCTCTCCTCCTCCCCTCCTTCTCTCCTCCTCCTCCTCTCCTTCTCCTCCCCTCCTCCTCCCCTCCTTCTCTCCTCCTCCCCTCCCCTCCTCCCCTCCTGTCATCCTCTCCTCCTCCTTCTCTTCCTCCCCTCCTTCTCTCCTGTCGTCCTCTCCTCCTCTCCTCCTCCTCCCCTCCTGTCCTCCTCTCTTCCTCCTCCTCCTCCTCCCCTCCTGTCATCCTCTCCTCCTCCTCCTTCCCTCCTCACCTCTTCCTCCTCTCCTCCTCCTCCCCTCCTGTCGTCCTCTCCTCCTCTCCTCTTCCTCCTCCTCCTCCTCCCTCCTCCTCCACCTCTCCAACAGTTGTACACAGTAGCCAGTGTTTCAACCTTCCTGTCTCCTGGCTAAACAAAGCCTCTCCTCTCTTTGTAGGTTGGGGGCCTCCTCTCTGCTCTGCTCCAGTTCTGGGCCCTGCCTGCCCCCTGGGAAACTCTATATTCAGCAGGAAGCGTTGGTGTGTGTGTGTGTATTTTCAGAGAAAGGCCCTGTTTGTATCCGCCACCACTTGACGACTTGACTTTCTAAATGCAGAGGTACCTTTATCAGACTCAAAGGTATGTGTCCCAAATCACACCCTGTTTCCATTGGGCCTGTGGTCAAAATCAGTGCACTATTTAGGGAATAGGCTGCCATTGGGGGATGCAGAACCCACCTCTATTAGAGGGTAAGTAACGAGGGGGGGTGGACATGTTGTCCTCCAATACAGGGCCCCCTGCTCTTCTCTCTCTCTCTCTCTCTCTCTCTTCTCTCTCTAATCCCTGGTCTCCAGCGATGGCAGTTCCCACTAGGGATTAACATGAATAACCAGGATCCTCATGAAGCCTCCTCACGTTTCCCCCCCAATGTGGCACTACTGTAATTCCACAAAATACACAACATGAGCAGCATCAGATTAGCAAAACATAAATAGCACATTATCCAAATAGGATGTTAATGGATGCCTTTAGACTAGCATATTTACTACACACAATAGGTTGTTAATGGGAGCATTTAGCCTAGCATATTTACTACACACAATAGGATGTTAATGGAAGCCTTTAGCCTAGCATATTTACTACACACAATAGGATGTTAATGGGAGCATTTAGCCTAGCATATATACTACACACAATAGGTTGTTAATGGGAGCATTTAGCCTAGCATATTTACTACACACAATAGGTTGTTAATGGAAGCCTTTAGACTAGCATATTTACTACACACAATAGGTTGTTAATGGGAGCATTTAGCCTAGCATATTTACTACACACAATAGGATGTTAATGGGAGCATTTAGCCTAGCATATATACTACACACAATAGGTTGTTAATGGGAGCATTTAGCCTAGCATATTTACTACACACAATAGGTTGTTAATGGAAGCCTTTAGCCTAGCATATTTACTACACACAATAGGTTGTTAATGGGAGCATTTAGCCTAGCATATTTACTACGCACAATAGGTTGTTAATGGAAGCCTTTAGCCTAGTATATTTACTACATACAATAGGTTGTCAATGGAAGTCTTTAGCCTAGCATATTTACTACACACAATAGGTTGTCAATGGAAGCATTTAGCCTAGCATATTTACTACACACAATAGGTTGTCAATGGAAGCCTTTAGCCTAGCATATTTACTACACACAATAAGTTGTTAATGGAAGCCTTTAGCCTAGCATATTTACTACACACAATAGGTTGTTAATGGAAGCCTTAGCCTAGCATATTTACTACACACAATAGGTTGTTAATGGAAGCCTTTAGCCTAGCATATTTACTACAAACAATAGGTTGTTAATGGGAGCCTTTAGCCTAGCATATTTACTACACACAATAGGTTGTCAATGGAAGCCTTTAGCCTAGCGTATTTACTACACACAATAGGTTGTTAATGGGAGCCTTTAGCCTAGCATATATACTACACACAAAGTCGCCATAAATTCAAAACACACATAATTGACACTGCTGGACTGAACAAGAGACCCACATGCAGTCAATTCATCTCACAGGAAACCCCTATAGTTTAGCCTATAAAATAAAGTCTCTTCGATGTCATTGTGACTCTTCATAAAGTCACAAATTTGATAGGCCTGTGGACAATCCACTACATCAGGCATCTGTGTCACAGACATGAAGTCTGTTAACTGTGCAGACACATGGATGTGAATGAGTGTGTATGTATGTATCTGTTGCTATGGTGTAATGATGTTAGGGACAATATTTTTTTATTTTTTATTTATTTAAACTAGGCAAGTTAGTTAAAAACAAATTCTTATTTACAATGACGGCCTATTGGGAACAGTGGTTATTATTAACTGCCTTGTTCAGGGGGCAGAACGACAGATTTTTTACCCTTGTCAGCTCGGGGGATTCAATCTAGCAACCTTTAGGTTACTGGCACAATTCCTCTAATCACTAGGCTACCCTGCCACCCCTCCACTCTAACCACTAGGCTACCTGCTGGTTACTGGCCCAACGCTCTTACCACTAGGCTACCTGCTGGTTACTGGCCCCAACGCTCTAACCACTAGGCTACCTGCTGGTTACTGGCCCAACGCTCTAACCACTAGGCTACCTGCTGGTTACTGGCCCAACGCTCTAACCACTAGGCTACCTGCTGGTTACTGGCCCAACGCTCTAACCACTAGGCTACCTGCTGGTTACTGGCCCAACGCTCTAAACCACTAGGCTACCTGCTGGTTACTGGCCCAACGCTCTAACCACTAGGCTACCTGCTGGTTACTGGCCCAACGCTCTAACCACTAGGCTACCTGCTGGTTACTGGCCCAACGCTCTAACCACTAGGCTACCTGCTGGTTACTGGCCCAACGCTCTAACCACTAGGCTACCTGCTGGTTACTGGCCCAACGCTCTAACCACTAGGCTACCTGCTGGTTACTGTCCCAACGCTCTAACCACTAGGCTACCTGCTGGTTACTGGCCCAACGCTCTAACCACTAGGCTACCGGCTGGTTACTGTCCCAACGCTCTAACCACTAGGCTACCTGCTGGTTACTGGCCCAACGCTCTAACCACTAGGCTACCTGCTGGTTACTGGCCCCAACGCTCTAACCACTAGGCTACCTGCCACCCCTCCACTCTAATCACTAGGCTACCCTGCCGCAATAATTGTTTACTAAAATAATAATTGATTGCCACAAAAAGGTAAACCTGGTTATAGGTAACAATCCTTCTCATGAACTACCGCTACGTTTATTACACCTATTATTTATTAATTGTGGAAATTAAGATACGCAAGATATATATATATATATATATATTTTTTAAATAACTGTATATAATACAATTGAAGTGAGGGCGTGTTTTTGGTGGTTGAGCTGCTTCTGCTCTGTGTGTGGCCACTACGTTCTCTTTTCGAAGGACGGGCCCCTGTCTCTCAGGGGCCCTGGGATCCGGGGGGCCCCTCGTCTCTCGGGGGGCCCCTGTCTCTCGGGGGGGCCCTGTCTCTCAGGGGCCCTGGGATCCGGGGGCCCCTGTCTCTCAGGGGCCCTGGGATCCGGGGGGACTTGGGTGATCTGCCGGTCAATAGTGGAATAGTGGAGAACAATTGGAGGGTTACTTAGTAGCGATGCAAATATCCTGTTACAGCTACATGGACACTCAATCACAATGTGTCACGCCCTGATCTGTTTCCCCTTTCCTTGTGCTTGTCTCCACCCCCATTCCAGGTGTCACCCAACTTCCCCATTATCCCCTGGGTAATTATAGCTGTGTTCTCTGTTTGTCTGTTACCAGTTCGTCTTGTTTGTCAAGTCAACCAGCGTTTTTGTCTCAGCTCCTGCTTTTCCCCAGTCTCTCTTTTTCTCGCCCTCTTGGTTTTGATTCTTGCCTGTCCTGTCTCTGAGCCTGCCTGCCGTCCTGTACCTTCGTCCTGTACCTCTGGTTATCGACCCCTGCCTGCCTTGACCTGTGGTTCGCCTGCCTTGACCTGTGGTTTGCCTGCCTTGACCTGTGGTTCGCCTGCCTTGACCTGTGGTTCGCCTGCCTTGACCTGTGGTTCGCCTGCCTTGACCTGTGGTTCGCCTGCCTTGACCTGTGGTTTGCCTGCCTTGACCTGTGGTTCGCCTGCCTTGACCTGTGGTTCGCCTGCCTTGACCTGTGGTTCGCCTGCCTTGACCTGTGGTTTGCCTGCCTTGACCTGTGGTTCGCCTGCCTTGACCTGTGGTTTGCCTGCCTTGACCTGTGGTTTGCCTGCCCCTGTCGCTGTAATAAACAGTCTTACCTTCAAATCTGGGTCTGATTAACCCTGATTAACTCTTTAGTCATATCCCAGTTTACCCTGATGAACTCTTTAGTCATATCCCATCCTTGTATAAAATACATTATGAAATGAATGTTGTCATGTCGGCTCCAGGAAGTATGAAATGCGTAATGAAGAAAATCGTGTTTGCCTTCTGTTGCAGACAGGAGCAAAGGGCCTTTCTGACTGAAAGTTCACCAGTATCCCCAAGAAAAACAACCATAGAAAACCGTATTGGCATTAATAAAAATAAAAATAAAAAACATTAAAATAAATAAAAAATAAGGATACAATTATATTATAATTATTTCGGTGATAACCTGGTTGATTGACAAAATTGGGTTGTTAACACATTTAAAAAAAAATATATATATATATATATATATAAATACATGTGGGACACAAAAAAAGGCAGTGTAGAACAACATTACCCATCATGCATTGCTCTAATAACTTTCAAAGGACTATTCTGAAGTTTGCCACCCCAAAAAAATGGATTTTCCTATAAATGAAGTCCTACAATTTTTTCCTACAAATTAAGTTGCCAAAATTTTTTTTGTGTATTTTCACAAGAATTAAACTCTCTCTCTCTCTCTCTCTCTCTCTCTCTCTCTCTCTCTCTCTCTCTCTCTCTCTCTCTCTCTCTCTCTCTCTCACAAAAATCTACCGAAATACTTTTTGTACATATTTGCAGGAATTGAGAGTGAGATTGTGTTGCTTCTTTTGTTAATGAAATCAGTCTAGGGATGTTCATAAGATTCAGTCAAACGATCTTAAATGAGAGTCTCATTTCCCCTGACTGCAGCAGAGAGAGAAACCGGTTGGCTTAGCTGTTATTATCAGCTGAACCATAGATCTGAAAACCACCTGGACTCTAGAGAAAGGAGAACTCTGTCTGTCTGTCTGTCTGTCTGTCTGTCTGTCTGTCTGTCTGTCTGTCTGTCTGTCTGTCTGTCTGTCTGTCTGTCTGTCTGTCTGTCTGTCTGTCTGTCTGTCTGTCTGTCTGTCTGTCTGTCTGTCTGTCTGTCTTCTCTCTCTCTCTCTCTCTCTCTCTCGAACAATAACAATGAACAATAACAATAAGCATACAGTAGAGGACATGTGCAGGTTGATTGGTCTGTCAGACACTGTCCCTCATCTTATGGCAGGCAGCAATGTAGTGCGCTGCCAACCCACAGATCTATGCGTCCTCCCCCAACAGGATGGGTAGTCTACGCTCACCAGAGAGGTCTTTGAAATGTTCCAATTTTTTGACATTTTGTCAGGAAATGCAGCTCCGTCTCAGGTTCTGCTGTGGTGCAGTGGTTGCACAGCCTTTCCTCTACAGGGAGCCAGGTTTTCCTGTGTCTACCCTTCTCAATGGCAAGGCTGTGCTCACTGAGCCTGTACTTTGTCAAGGTTTTTCTAAGGTTTTGATCAGTAACCGTGGTCAAATATTTAGCCACGGTGTACTGTTGATATAGAGCCAGATAGCACTGCATTTTGCTTTGTGTTTGTGCTTGTGTTTCCCAATAAACAATGTAGTTTTGTTTTGACTGTGTTGTAATTTGGTTTATTCTGATTGATTGGATGTTCTGGTCCTGAGGCTTCAGTGTGTTAGTAGAACAGGTTTGTGAACTCAGCCCCAGTCTCTCTCTCTCTCTCTCTCCTTACCTCTCTCTACCTCTCTCTCTCTCTCTCTACCTCTCTCTCTACCTCTCTCTGTCTCTCTCTGTCTACCTCTCTCTCTACCTCTCTCTCTCTCTCTCTCTCTCTCTCTCTCTCTCTCTCTCTCGTCAACAGAAGAAGAAACCAGTCTGTTGAGAAGTTTTCCCTCACGTAAAAAAAGAGAGAAACACGTCTCCAACCCTCCGTGTTGTGTGGACACTATTCTGCCTGAAGGACACAACAGAGAGGATGTGATCAAGCAGACCTGATTCTAATTTGGCACAGCACCCCTCTACCCTTCTCCCGCTCTTGTCCTGACTAATAGGGTTAGATAACGACCCTCGTCCCAGCTCATTTAAATAATCACCTGTTCATATTAACAGACAACAGAAGACGAGGAGAGAGAGAGAGAGAGAGAGAGAGAGAGAGAGAGAGAGAGAGAGAGAGAGAGAGAGAGAGAGAGAGAGAGAGAGAGAGAGACAGAGAGAGAGAGAGAGAGAGAGAGAGAGAGAGAGAGAGACAGACAGACAGACAGACAGACAGACAGACAGACAGACAGACAGACAGACAGACAGACAGACAGACAGACAGACAGACAGACAGACAGACAGACAGACAAGACAGACAGACAGACAGACAGACAGTGACAATAGTTATAGTCGGTTGAAAGAAGATGGCTGCATTCATTCACTATTCTCTTTTCTCTTTCATTTCACGCGATCAGGTTCCACCAGGCTAACAACGTTAGGGAAAGGAAGCTAGTTCCACCAGGATAACAACGTTAAGGAAAGGAAGCTGGTTCTACCACCAGGCTAACAACGTTAAGGAAAGGAAGCTGGTTCCACCAGGCTAACAACGTTAGAGGAAAGGAAGCTGGTTCCACCAGGATAACAACGTTAAGGAAAGGAAGCTGGTTCCACCAGGATAACAACGTTAGGGAAAGGAAGCTGGTTCCAACAGGCTAACAACGTTAGGGAAAGGAAGCTGGTTCCACCAGGCTAACAACGTTAAGGAAAGGAAGCTGGTTCCACCAGGCTAACAACGTTAGGGAAAGGAAGCTGATTCCACCAGGCTAACAACGTTAGGGAAAGGAAGCTGGTTCAAACAGGCTAACAACGTTAGGGAAAGGAAGCTGATTCCACCAGGCTAACAACGTTAGGGAAAGGAAGCTGGTTCCAACAGGATAACAACGTTAAGGAAAGGAAGCTGGTTCTACCAGGCTAACAACGTTAAGGAAAGGAAGCTGGTTCAAACAGGCTAACAACGTTAAGGAAAGGAAGCTGGTTCAAACAGGCTAACAACGTTAGGGAAAGGAAGCTGGTTCCAACAGGCTAACAACGTTAGGGAAAGGAAGCTGGTTCCAACAGGATAACAACATTAGGGAAAGGAAGCTGGTTCCACCAGGCTAACAACGTCAGGGAAAGGAAGCTGGTTCCAACAGGATAACAACATTAGGGAAAGGAAGCTGGTTCCACCAGGCTAACAACGTCAGGGAAAGGAAGCTGGTTCCAACAGGATAACAACGTTAGGGAAAGGAAGCTGGTTCCAACAGGATAACAACGTTAGGGAAAGGAAGCTGGTCGCAACAGGATAACAACGTTAGGGAAAGGAAGCTGGTTCCACCAGGATAACAACGTTAGGGAAAGGAAGCTGGTTAAAACAGGCTAACAACGTAAAGGAAAGGAAGCTGATTCCAACAGGATAACATACCCATTGATTCTTCCAGGAAACATCCTTTCACCCTCCGCATCATCACTGCTGACCAATAGTCCATACTGGTAGTTTTTAAAGATGGAAACTGTAGCAAGAAAGAAAACAGCACCACTCTCTGCACCACCTCAGACAGTAGGGGAACAGCACCACTCTCTGCACCACCTCAGACAGTAGGGGGGAACAGCACCACCTCAGACAGTAGGGGGGACAGCACCACCTCAGGACAGTAGGGGGGAACAGCACCACCTCAGACAGTAGGGGGGGAACAGCACCACCTCAGACAGTAGGGGGAACAGCACCACCTCAGACAGTAGGGGGGGACAGCACCACCTCAGACAGTAGGGGGAACAGCACCACCTCAGACAGTAGGGGGGAACAGCACCACCTCAGACAGTAGGGGGGACAGCACCACCTCAGACAGTAGGGGGAACAGCACCACCTCAGACAGTAGGGGGAACAGCACCACCTCAGACAGTAGGGGAAACAGCACCACCTCAGACAGTAGGGGGAACAGCACCACCTCAGACAGTAGGGGAAACAGCACCACCTCAGACAGTAGGGGAAACAGCACCACCTCAGACAGTAGGGGGAACAGCACCACCTCAGACAGTAGGGGGAACAGCACCACCTCAGACAGTAGGGGGAACAGCACCACCTCAGACAGTAGGGGAAACAGCACCACCTCAGACAGTAGGGGGAACAGCACCACCTCAGACAGTAGGGGGAACAGCACCACCTCAGACAGTAGGGGAACAGCACCACCTCAGACAGTAGGGGGGGACAGCACCACCTCAGACAGTAGGGGGAACAGCACCACCTCAGACAGTAGGGGGAACAGCACCACCTCAGACAGTAGGGGGGAACAGCACCACCTCAGACAGTAGGGGGGACAGCACCACCTCAGACAGTAGGGGAACAGCACCACCTCAGACAGTAGGGGGAACAGCACCACCTCAGACAGTAGGGGGAACAGCACCACCTCAGACAGTAGGGGGAACAGCACCACCTCAGACAGTAGGGGAAACAGCACCACCTCAGACAGTAGGGGAAACAGCACCACCTCAGACAGTAGGGGGAACAGCACCACCTCAGACAGTAGGGGGGACAGCACCACCTCAGACAGTAGGGGGAACAGCACCACCTCAGACAGTAGGGGGAACAGCACCACCTCAGACAGTAGGGGGAACAGCACCACCTCAGACAGTAGGGGAAACAGCACCACCTCAGACAGTAGGGGGAACAGCACCACCTCAGACAGTAGGGGGAACAGCACCACCTCAGACAGTAGGGGGAACAGCACCACCTCAGACAGTAGGGGGAACAGCACCACCTCAGACAGTAGGGGGAACAGCACCACCTCAGACAGTAGGGGGAACAGCACCACCTCAGACAGTAGGGGAAACAGCACCACTTCAGACAGTAGGGGGGAACAGCACCACCTCAGACAGTAGGGGGAACAGCACCACCTCAGACAGTAGGGGGGACAGCACCACCTCAGACAGTAGGGGGAACAGCACCACCTCAGACAGTAGGGGGAACAGCACCACCTCAGACAGTAGGGGGAACAGCACCACCTCAGACAGTAGGGGGAACAGCACCACCTCAGACAGTAGGGGGGAACAGCACCACCTCAGACAGTAGGGGGAACAGCACCACCTCAGACAGTAGGGGAAACAGCACCACCTCAGACAGTAGGGGGGACAGCACCACCTCAGACAGTAGGGGGAACAGCACCACCTCAGACAGTAGGGGGAACAGCACCACCTCAGACAGTAGGGGGAACAGCACCACCTCAGACAGTAGGGGGAACAGCACCACCTCAGACAGTAGGGGGAACAGCACCACCTCAGACAGTAGGGGGAACAGCACCACCTCAGACAGTAGGGGGAACAGCACCACCTCAGACAGTAGGGGGAACAGCACCACCTCAGACAGTAGGGGGAACAGCACCACCTCAGACAGTAGGGGGAACAGCACCACCTCAGACAGTAGGGGGAACAGCACCACCTCAGACAGTAGGGGGAACAGCACCACCTCAGACAGTAGGGGGAACAGCACCACCTCAGACAGTAGGGGGAACAGCACCACCTCAGACAGTAGGGGGAACAGCACCACCTCAGACAGTAGGGGGAACAGCACCACCTCAGACAGTAGGGGAACAGCACCACCTCAGACAGTAGGGGGAACAGCACCACCTCAGACAGTAGGGGGAACAGCACCACCTCAGACAGTAGGGGGAACAGCACCACCTCAGACAGTAGGGGAAACAGCACCACCTCAGACAGTAGGGGGAACAGCACCACCTCAGACAGTAGGGGGAACAGCACCACCTCAGACAGTAGGGGGGACAGCACCACCTCAGACAGTAGGGGGAACAGCACCACCTCAGACAGTAGGGGGAACAGCACCACCTCAGACAGTAGGGGGAACAGCACCACCTCAGACAGTAGGGGGGACAGCACCACCTCAGACAGTAGGGGGAACAGCACCACCTCAGACAGTAGGGGAAACAGCACCACCTCAGACAGTAGGGGGAACAGCACCACCTCAGACAGTAGGGGGAACAGCACCACCTCAGACAGTAGGGGAAACAGCACCACCTCAGACAGTAGGGGGAACAGCACCACCTCAGACAGTAGGGGGAACAGCACCACCTCAGACAGTAGGGGGAACAGCACCACCTCAGACAGTAGGGGAACAGCACCACCTCAGACAGTAGGGGTAACAGCACCACCTCAGACAGTAGGGGGAACAGCACCACCTCAGACAGTAGGGGAACAGCACCACCTCAGACAGTAGGGGAAACAGCACCACCTCAGACAGTAGGGGAACAGCACCACCTCAGACAGTAGGGGGAACAGCACCACCTCAGACAGTAGGGGGAACAGCACCACCTCAGACAGTAGGGGGAACAGCACCACCTCAGACAGTAGGGGGGGACAGCACCACTGGCTGGGTGTCTCAGGCTCTATCAGATCCTCCTCTCAGGGCTGGGTATCTCAGGCTCTACACACTCTTGGATTGCATCCTACATGGCAGTCCACTCCTACCAGGTGAGGTGGAGAGGATTTGTGTCTGCGTCACGTACTCTCACTACTGGTGTCCCCCAGGGCTCGGTTCTAGGCCCTCTCCTCTTCTCTCTATACACCAAGTCACTCAGCTCTGTCATAGGGGTGGCAGGTAGCCTAGTGGTTAAGAGTGTTGTGCCAGTATCCGAAAGGTTGCTGGTTTGAATCCCCAAGCCGACTAGGTGAACCCTAATTGCTCCTGTAAGTTTCTCTAGATAAGAGCGTCTGCTAAATGATTAAATTGGTCAATGTAAATATCCTCACATGGTCTCTCCTATTATTGCAATGCGGATGACACTCAACTATCTTTCTACTTCCCCCCCCCCCCCTCCTTCTGACACCCAGGCGGCGATGCATCTCTTCGTGCCTAGCAGACATCTCAGCTTGCTCTTGCTCCCCGGGGGGGGGGGGGGGGGGGGGGAGGCCTGCCCGCTCCAACACCAGAGCATCACAGACCATCACAGTTGACAACTCCACGTCCCAGAGTGCAAAGCACCTTGGTGTGACTCTGGACAACACTCTGTCGTTCTCTTCAAACATAGGAAGGATTGACCCTACTCCTGTTGGTTTCATGCTCTACAACGTCCGTAGAGTTCGACCCTAACATCACACAGGAAGAGGCGTAGGCCTTAATCCATGAACGAGTCATTTCCACCATCTGGACTACTACAACTCGTTGTTGGCTTGGCTCCCCGCCATCAAAGCCATGCAACTTAACCAGAATGCCACAGTCCGCCTGGTGTTTAACTTTCCCATGTTCTCCCAAGCTCGCATCCACTACAAGACCATGATGCTTAGCTACGGAACAGCAAGAGGAACTGCCCCTTCCCTACCTTCAGGCTATGGTCACATCCCAACCCGAGCACTCTGTTCTAAACCCCTACCTTCAGGCTATGGTCACATCCCAACCCGAGCACTCTGTTCTAAACCCCTACCTTCAGGCTATGGTCACATCCCAACCCGAGCACTCTGTTCTAAACACCTTCAGGCTATGGTCACATCCCAACCCGAGCACTCTGTTCTAAACCCCTACCTTCAGGCTATGGTCACATCCCAACCCGAGCACTCTGTTCTAAACACCTTCAGGCTATGGTCACATCCCAACCCGAGCACTCTGTTCTAAACACCTTCAGGCTATGGTCACATCCCAACCCGAGCACTCTGTTCTAAACCCCTACCTTCAGGCTATGGTCACATCCCAACCCGAGCACTCTGTTCTAAACACCTTCGGGCTATGGTCGCATCCCAACCCGAGCACTCTGTTCTAAACCCCTACCTTCAGGCTATGGTCACATCCCAACCCGAGCACTCTGTTCTAAACCCCTACCTTCAGGCTATGGTCACATCCCAACCCGAGCACTCTGTTCTAAACACCTTCGGGCTATGGTCGCATCCCAACCCGAGCACTCTGTTCTAAACCCCTACCTTCAGGCTATGGTCACATCCCAACCCGAGCACTCTGTTCTAAACACCTTCGGGCTATGGTCGCATCCCAACCCGAGCACTCTGTTCTAAACCCCTACCTTCAGGCTATGGTCACATCCCAACCCGAGCACTCTGTTCTAAACCCCTACCTTCAGGCTATGGTCACATCCCAACCCGAGCACTCTGTTCTAAACACCTTCGGGCTATGGTCACATCCCAACCCGAGCACTCTGTTCTAAACACCTTCGGGCTATGGTCGCATCCCAACCCGAGCACTCTGTTCTAAACCCCTACCTTCAGGCTATGGTCACATCCCAACCCGAGCACTCTGTTCTAAACCCCTACCTTCAGGCTATGGTCGCATCCCAACCCGAGCACTCTGTTCTAAACCCCTACCTTCAGGCTATGGTCACATCCCAACCCGAGCACTCTGTTCTAAACCCCTACCTTCAGGCTATGGTCACATTCCAACCCGAGCACTCTGTTCTAAACCCCTACCTTCAGGCTATGGTCACATCCCAACCCGAGCACTCTGTTCTAATCCCCTACCTTCAGGCTATGGTCACATTCCAACCCGAGCACTCTGTTCTAAACCCTTACCTTCAGGCTATGGTCACATTCCAACCCGAGCACTCTGTTCTAAACCCCTACCTTCAGGCTATGGTCACATCCCAACCCGAGCACTCTGTTCTAAACACCTTCGGGCTATGGTCACATCCCAACCCGAGCACTCTGTTCTAAACCCCTACCTTCAGGCTATGGTCACATCCCAACCCGAGCACTCTGTTCTAAACCCTTACCTTCAGGCTATGGTCACATCCCAACCCGAGCACTCTGTTCTAAACCCCTACCTTCGGGCTATGGTCACATCCCAATCCGAGCACTCTGTTCTAAACCCCTACCTTCAGGCTATGGTCACATCCCAACCCGAGCACTCTGTTCTAAACCCCTACCTTCAGGCTATGGTCACATCCCAACCCGAGCACTCTGTTCTAAACACCTTCGGGCTATGGTCACATCCCAACCCGAGCACTCTGTTCTAAACACCTTCGGGCTATGGTCACATCCCAACCCGAGCACTCTGTTCTAAACCCCTACCTTCAGGCTATGGTCACATCCCAACCCGAGCACTCTGTTCTAAACCCTTACCTTCAGGCTATGGTCACATCCCAACCCGAGCACTCTGTTCTAAACCCCTACCTTCGGGCTATGGTCACATCCCAATCCGAGCACTCTGTTCTAAACCCCTACCTTCAGGCTATGGTCACATCCCAACCCGAGCACTCTGTTCTAAACCCCTACCTTCAGGCTATGGTCACATCCCAACCCGAGCACTCTGTTCTAAACCCCTACCTTCAGGCTATGGTCACATCCCAACCCGAGCACTCTGTTCTAAACCCCTACCTTCAGGCTATGGTCACATCCCAACCCGAGCACTCTGTTCTAAACCCTTACCTTCAGGCTATGGTCACATCCCAACCCGAGCACTCTGTTCTAAACCCCTACCTTCGGGCTATGGTCACATCCCAATCCGAGCACTCTGTTCTAAACCCCTACCTTCAGGCTATGGTCACATCCCAACCCGAGCACTCTGTTCTAATCCCCTACCTTCAGGCTATGGTCACATCCCAACCCGAGCACTCTGTTCTAAACCCCTACCTTCGGGCTATGGTCACATCCCAACCCGAGCACTCTGTTCTAAACCCCTACCTTCGGGCTATGGTCACATCCCAATCCGAGCACTCTGTTCTAAACCCCTACCTTCAGGCTATGGTCACATCCCAACCCGAGCACTCTGTTCTAAACCCCTACCTTCAGGCTATGGTCACATCCCAACCCGAGCACTCTGTTCTAAACCCTTACCTTCAGGCTATGGTCACATCCCAACCCGAGCACTCTGTTCTAAACCCCTACCTTCGGGCTATGGTCACATCCCAACCCGAGCACTCTGTTCTAAACACCTTCGGGCTATGGTCACATCCCAACCCGAGCACTCTGTTCTAAACACCTTCGGGCTATGGTCACATCCCAACCCGAGCACTCTGTTCTAAACCCCTACCTTCAGGCTATGGTCACATCCCAACCCGAGCACTCTGTTCTAAACCCTTACCTTCAGGCTATGGTCACATCCCAACCCGAGCACTCTGTTCTAAACCCCTACCTTCGGGCTATGGTCACATCCCAACCCAAGCACTCTGTTCTAAACCCCTACCTCTTCAAAGAGTATCTTAAATACCACTCTCATTTGACTTTTACTTACCCTACTAGTGCTGACTCTGCTGATATGCTAACTTTATCGAGATGTTATTTTATTTATTTACTTACTACGACTGTGATATGTGGTTGTCCCACCTAGCTATCTTAAGATGCACTAACTGTAAATCACTCTGGATAATAGGTGTTTGCTAAATCGGGATTTTGTGATGTTCAATTTCATTTCAATTATCCTAATATCACCACTGATTGTTGAAGAACATAACTTTATGAGCCTTATGCGTGTAAATGTGTCTGTCTGGCTGACTGCTGTTGTCACACAGACAATGCCTGGAGGATTTCCGAAGCCCAAAATGAACCTCATACCTGCCCTTTTTGTTTGTATTTATGAGATAAGGATGTTTATGGAAACACTGGACTCACAGTTGACAGTTGGTTTGGGCGGGGCATGGGGGTGGGGGGTGGGGGCTGGGGGGGGAAGGTGGAACACACGTAAGAAACGTACCATTAGCTCACTTCACAGCTAGCTTGAAACGATACCAATGGTGCTATCCAATTCGGATCCTTTTCTACAGCACCACTGGTTGGTAAGTTGTCCAAGAGGGTGGTCACGTGTGTTTGTGATCAGAAGACCACTGGTTCGAGCCTAATAAGGGGACAGGGACAGTGGAGGAAGCAAAGCTGTTAGCAGCACACCGATGTCAGTTACAGAGGTACAGTAGGATAGGAGACACGCCATATATAGATCGCAGGTGGAATCTGTACTGTACAGCGTACCTCTGAAAGGAATCTGGACTGGACTGTACAGCGTACCTCTGAAAGGAATCTGGACTGGACTGGACAGCGTACCTCTGAAAGGAATCTGGACTGGACTGTACAGCGTACCTCTGAAAGGAATCTGGACTGGACTGGACAGCGTACCTCTGAAAGGAATCTGGACTGGACTGGACAGCGTACCTCAGAAAGGAATCTGGACTGGACTGGACAGCGTACCTCTGAAAGGAATCTGGACTGGACAGCGTACCTCTGAAAGGAATCTGGACTGGACAGCGTACCTCTGAAAGGAATCTGGACTGGACAGCGTACCTCTGAAAGGAATCTGGACTAGACAGTACAGCGTACCTCTGAAAGGAATCTGGACTGGACTGTACAGCGTACCTCTGAAAGGAATCTCTACTGTACAGCGTACCTCTGAAAGGAATCTGGACTGGACTGTACAGCGTACCTCTGAAAGGAATCTGGACTGGACTGTACAGCGTACCTCTGAAAGGAATCTGGACTGTACAGTGTGCCTCTGAAAGGAATCTGGACTGGACTGTACAGCGTACCTCTGAAAGGAATCTGGACTGGACTGTACAGCGTACCTCTGAAAGGAATATGGACTGGACAGCGTACCTCTGAAAGGAATCATGTGAAGCTGAAAGAAAGGCTAGGATCAGACAATACTGTAGCTTATGCTTATGTGTGTCTTACCGCTAGGCTACCTGCTGCCATACGGGTTACAACACTCTTACCGCTAGGCTACCTGCTGCCATACGGGTTACAACACTCTTACCGCTAGGCTACCAGCTGCCATATGGGTTACAACACTCTTACTGCTAGGCTACCTGCTGCCATATGGGTTACAACACTCTTACCGCTAGGCTACCTGCTGCCATATGGTTTACAACACTCTTACCGCTAGGCTACCTGCTGCCATATGGGTTACAACACTCTTACCGCTAGGCTACCTGCTGCCATATGGGTTACAACACTCTTACCGCTAGGCTACCTGCTGCCATACGGGTTACAACACTCTTACCGCTAGGCTACCTGCTGCCATATGGGTTACAACACTCTTACCGCTAGGCTACCTGCTGCCATACGGGTTACAACACTCTTACCGCTAGGCTACCTGCTGCCATATGGGTTACAACACTCTTACCACTAGGCTACCTGCTGCCATATGGGTTACAACACTCTTACCGCTAGGCCACCTGCTGCCATATGGGTTACAACACTCTTACCGCTAGGCTACCTGCTGCCATATGGGTTACAACACTCTTACCGCTAGGCTACCTGCTGCCATACGGGTTACAACACTCTTACCGCTAGGCTACCTGCTGCCATACGGGTTACAACACTCTTACCGCTAGGCTACCTGCTACCATATGGGTTACAACACTCTTACCGCTAGGCTACCTGCTGCCATACGGGTTACAACACTCTTACCGCTAGGCTACCTGCTGCCATACGGGTTACAACACTCTTACCGCTAGGCTACCTGCTGCCATACCTGAATGCTGCAGAAACACACGTTTAACAATGAGTATTACATTGTTTATTGGCCAAAATACCTGCTGCATTTTGTACATTGCAGATTATTTTAGCCCTTTCTTTCTGCCGATGACCAAAAGAGCCGTCTTTGGCCTGATGGGTGAAAATGTTACTAAGATTTTTCATTATTTCATAATTAATAAAAATTAAAATTAAAATTACAACGAAATCCTGGTGTTTCTGTGTCAAACAGTGTTTTTATATTCCAGTCTTCAGCGATGCATTATAATATATAATATATTAAGTGTCCTATTGGGATGAAAACTCAACATTGAAGACATTTCAACTCTGATGGTAGAGCTGTCTTCCGTCTTTAAGCCCATAGCCATGTGTGTGAAGTGGATATTTTTGTTTCAAAGTAGACTGTCAACAATCCCTTTGTGTGACCCTGGTTTAGCCCAACGCAGTAAAAATGGTTAAAGAGTAGCTTATATTATGTTCAAAATAACTGGATACAAATTCAAAATGATAAGGATTGAACAGGCCTTAGTGCATTCAGGTCATAAACGAAATGGGCCGCAGTTTCAGTACCGCTGCAGAAACTAAAGGAAAGTTACCTGGTGAGGAAAGACAGGCAGGTAGCAGTACCGCTACAGAAACTAAAGGAAAGTTACCTGGTGAGGAAAGACAGGCAGGTAGCAGTACCGCTACAGAAACTAAAGGAAAGTTACCTGGTGAGGGAAGACAGGCAGGTAGCAGTACTGCTGCAGAAACTAAAGGAAAGTTACCTGGTGAGGGAAGACAGGCAGGTAGCAGTACTGCTGCAGAAACTAAAGGAAAGTTACCTGGTGAGGGAAGACAGGCAGGTAGCAGTACCGCTGCAGAAACTAAAGGAAAGTTACCTGGTGAGGGAAGACAGGCAGGTAGCAGTACCGCTGCAGAAACTAAAGGAAAGTTACCTGGTGAGGGAAGACAGGCAGGTAGCAGTACCGCTACAGAAACTAAAGGAAAGTTACCTGGTGAGGGAAGACAGGCCGGTAGCAGTACCGCTACAGAAACTAAAGGAAAGTTACCTGGTGAGGGAAGACAGGCCGGTAGCAGTACTCCTTAAAGTGTGTATAACAGTCATAAATCATGCCTTTGAGTGTGTCACAAATGGAACCCTATTCCCTTCATAGTTCCCTGCTTTTAACCAGGACCCATAAGGCATGGCACCCTATTCCCTTCATAGTGCCCTGCTTTTAACCAGGACCCATAGGGCAAAAGGGTGCCATTTGGGACACCCCCCACCCCCCTTGGTTTGAGTCAGTATTGACATGATGTCATCAGTTACACGCCCTCGAGATGCTCCTAACAAAACAACATTTCCTGTCATGGGAGGATTACCTTTATTTCTGTAGCGGGTTTGGGGTAATTATAATGACGACACGACAACAAACTATCGTTGTACTGTATCTCATCACCGTTTAATATCTAACTAAATACTGTCCTTAATTAGAAGACATTCTGTTCTATGACCACATTATAGCATGGCTTTCGATTCATTTTTTTCATATAAATCAATTTAAAATTCTGACAAAAACACCTGTATTCTAGTCACACTGTGAACAGGTGGGCAGAACCAGAACACACAGGGCAGAACCAGAGAACACAGGGCAGAACCACAGAACACAGGGCAGAACCACAGAACACAGGGCAGAACCAGAGCAGAACCACAGCTCACAGGGAAGAACCAGAGCACACAGGGCAGAACCACAGAACACAGGGAAGAACCACAGAACACAGGGCAGAACCACAGAACACAGGGCAGAATCACAGAACACAGGGCAGAACCACAGCACACAGGGCAGAACCACAGAACACAGGGCAGAACCAGAACACACAGGGCAGAACCACAGAACAGAGAGCAGAACCACAGAACACAGGGCAGAACCAGAGCACACAGGGCAGAATCACAGAACACAGGGCAGAACCAGAACACACAGGGCAGAACCACAGAACACAGAGCAGAACCACAGAACACAGGGCAGAACCAGAGCACACAGGGCAGAATCACAGAACACAGGGCAGAACCACAGAACACAGAGCAGAACCACAGAACACAGGGCAGAATCACAGAACACAGGGCAGAACCACAGCACACAGAGCAGAACCACAGCACACAGGGCAGAACCAGAACACACAGGGCAGAACCACAGAACACAGAGCAGAACCACAGAACACAGGGCAGAACCAGAGCACACAGGGCAGAATCACAGAACACAGGGCAGAACCACAGAACACAGAGCAGAACCACAGAACACAGGGCAGAATCACAGAACACAGGGCAGAACCACAGAACACAGGGCAGAACCACAGAACACATGGCAGAACCAGAGCAGAACCACAGCACACAGAGCAGAACCAGAGCAGAACCACAGCACACAGGGCAGAACCAGAGCAGAACCACAGCACACATGGCAGAACCAGAGCAGAACCACAGCACACAGAGCAGAACCAGAGCAGAACCACAGCACACATGGCAGAACCAGAGCAGAACCACAGCACACATGGCAGAACCAGAGCAGAACCACAGCACACAGAGCAGAACCAGAGCAGAACCACAGCACACATGGCAGAACCAGAGCAGAACCACAGCACACATGGCAGAACCAGAGCAGAACCACAGCACACAGAGCAGAACCAGAGCAGAACCACAGCACACAGGGCAGAACCAGACAAAGGGACTATTTTAAGTGGTGGAAAAAGTACCTAATTGTCACACTTGAGTAAAAGTTAAAAAAATACCTTATTGGAAAATGACGCAAAGTAAAAATGAAAGTCACCAGATAAAATTTTACTTGAGTAAAAGTCAAAAAGTATTTATGTAAATATCAGAAGTACATGTAAATGATAAAATATACTTAAGTATCAAAAGTAAAAGTGTAAATTATTTAACATTTCTTATTTTAATCAAACCAGATGGAAGCATTTACTTATTTGTTTTATTTACTCAGAAAAAATTACAAACTAAGCATGTCTGTTTAGTGAGTCCTCCAGATCAGAGGCAGTAGGGATGACCAGGGATGTTCTCTGTTTAGTGAGTCCTCCAGATCAGAGGCAGTAGGGATGACCAGGGATGTTCTCTGTTTAGTGAGTCCTCCAGATCAGAGGCAGTAGGGATGACCAGTGATGTTCTCTGTTTAGTGAGTCTGCCAGATCAGAGGCAGTAGGGATGACCAGGGATGTTCTCTGTTTAGTGAGTCCTCCAGATCAGAGGCAGTAGGGATGACCAGGGATGTTCTCTGTTTAGTGAGTCCTCCAGATCAGAGGCAGTAGGGATGACCAGGGATGTTCTCTGTTTAGTGAGTCCTCCAGATCAGAGGCAGTAGGGATGACCAGGGATGTTCTCTGTTTAGTGAGTCCTCCAGATCAGAGGCAGTAGGGATGACCAGGGATGTTCTCTGTTTAGTGAGTCCTCCAGATCAGAGACAGTAGGGATGACCAGGGATGTTCTCTGTTTAGTGAGTCCTCCAGATCAGAGGCAGTAGGGATGACCAGGGATGTTCTCTGTTTAGTGAGTCCTCCAGATCAGAGGCAGTAGGGATGACCAGGGATGTTCTCTGTTTAGTGAGTCCTCCAGATCAGAGGCAGTAGGGATGACCAGGGATGTTCTCTGTTTAGTGAGTCCTCCAGATCAGAGGCAGTAGGGATGACCAGGGATGTTCTCTGTTTAGTGAGTCCTCCAGATCAGAGGCAGTAGGGATGACCAGGGATGTTCTCTTGATAAGTGTGTGAATTGGACCATTTTCCTGTCCTGCTAAACATTCAAAATACAACTACTACTTTTGGGTGTCAGGGAAAATGTACGGAGTAAAAAATACATAATTGTCTCTAGGAATGTAGTGAAGTAAAAGTAGTCAAAATAATTAAATAGTAAAGTACATTACCCCCCCCCCCCCCCAAAAAAAAAAAAATAACTTAAGTACTTTAAAGTATTTTACACCGCTGTCAATTTGCATGCTATTCAAATCAAGCACACTGTCCTACCGCCGCGCATGCGTGTGTGATGTCCACGGACCTTGGCGTGCATCGATGCTGTATATGAGCTCAGCTGAAGGCACTGAGTGAGGCAGTGTGTTTCCAGTTGCGCCTCTCGGACATGGATGGGACAGAGAGGAGTCGGCAGAGCTGCGCTGCAGCTCCGCGGGCTGAGACGGACCAGGCGCAACGACAGCCCATGATGGAGCTGAACGGGACGGATCACAGGGACTCGCCGTCTGATAGAGTCACGCTTAAAAAAGAAATCGGGCTCCTCAGCGCATGTGCCATTATTATTGGTGAGAAAATAAAACAGCTTTTTATTTATTTATTTATTTACTTCTTATGTATGTGGAAGCAGTGGCTTTGAAAGAGTAAGCAAGGTTGTGGAAGAAATGTGTAGCAGACTGTCTGGCTGACGGTCTATTGAGGATTAAAGGAGAGTAGTATAGACTCTAATCTGGTTTCTGTTCTTCCGCTTCATTTCAGACACGCGGAGTTGGTTGTAGTTATGGCGTTGATATCCCGTTGTTTTAGTCTACGTTATTACAGATAGATCATTATCCACGGAGAAAAACAACTAACTGTGTGGCGCAACATTACGCACAGACAACTTTCTTTTTTTTTGTTGTGGTTCATGAAGTCTAATCGTTACCATTGAGGCTATAGTTTTAACGGTAACGTACCGGCTACCGGAATATCAGAGTGTCTCTGAATAGGATACAAGTTGTGGTCGACATAAAAGGGGAAACCTCCTGACGATGTTGCGTCATGTGAGAGGTGTAGTACGGAGACTTCGGGACTTCTTCTACTGTTACAGATAATGCTTACGTGGCTGGATATCTCTCCGCTGATCTCTATGTGGTTGAATGGGCCAACTCGACCAGGCAGCGGACTGTATTATAACACGCCGGTGGACTTTATGATCTGATCCGATCCGGTCTGATCCGATCTGGAGGGATACCTACTTAGAGGAAATGGATCGTGTTCAATTTAGCTGTTGCCGCTAAAAACGAACCTATATATTTGTTTTAGATTTTAGTCATTTAGCAGACGCTCTTATCCAGAGCGACTTACAGTAGTGAATACATACATTTCATAATATTTTTTTTTAATTCTGTACTGGCCCCCGTGGGAATCGAACCCACAACCCTAGCGTTGCAAACACCATGCTCTACCAACTGAGCTACAGGGAAGGCTCTGGAAGGCTATATCGTCTCTGATCACGTTAAAGGTCATTGTTGATCAAATATCATATTTAGGGTATTATTTTTAAAAGTATCCTAATGGTATTGAACACGTATTATTCCACACTTTAGACATTTATCGTTGAACACATTATTCCAGTTATCTACTTTGTTGTTACAGCCTGAATTTAAAATTGATTTAAATATATATTTTTCTCACCCATCTACACACAATACCCCCAATAATGACATTTTCTCAAATTTATTTGAAAATGAAATACAGAAATATCTACATGTGTGTGTATATAAGTATTCACACCCCTGAGTCAATACTTTGTAGAAGCAGCTTTGGCGGCGATTACTGCTTTGAGTCATCTTGGGTATCTCTATCAGCTGCGAGTCATCTTGGTTGTCTGTATCAGCTTTCCACATCTAGATTTGGGAGATTTTCTCTCATTTTTTCTTTGCAGATTTTCCTCAAGCTCTGTTAAGTTAGATGGGGAGTGGTGGTGAACAGCAATCTTCAAGTCTTTTACATGGATTTTCAATGGGATTCAAGTCTGGGCTTTGGCAGGGCCACTCACTTTCACATTGTTGTTCTGAAGCCATTCCAGCGTTGCTTTGGCAATATGCTTGGGTTCATTGTCCTGTTGGAACGTAAAGTCTTCGCTCCAGTCATTGTTCCCCCTCGACCCTTACCAGTCTCTCAGTCGCTGCCACTGAAAAGCATTACCCATAGCATGATGCTGCCGCCACCATGCTTCACAGTAGGGATGTTGTTAGATGGGTGATGCTGCCACCACCATGCTTCACGGTAGGGATGTTGTTAGATGGGTGATGCTGCCACCACCATGCTTCACGGTAGGGATGGTGTTAGATGGGTGATGCTGCCACCACCATGCTTCACAGTAGGGATGGTGTTAGATGGGTGATGCTGCCACCAACATGCTTCACAGTAGAGATGGTGTTAGATGGGTGATGAGCTGTGTCTGGTTTTCTACAGACATAGCGCTTTGCATTCAGGCCAAAGAGTAACATATTTGTCTCGTCAGACCACAGGATCTTTTGCCTTATGATCTCAGAGTCTTTCACGTGCCTTTTTTTTTGCAAATTCCAGGCGTTCTGTCATGTGCCTTTTTCTCAGTAGTGGCTTCCGTCTGGCCGCTTTCCCATAAAGCCCAGATTGGTGAAGTGTTGTAGAGACTGTTGTCCTTTTGGCAGGTTCTCCCATCTCACACGAGGAACTCCGTAGTTCTGTCAGAGTGGTCATTGGGTTGTTGGCCAACTCCCTGACCAAGCAAGGCCCTTCTTGTCCGGTGGTCGGACGGCCAGCTCTAGGCAGAATCTGGGTAGTTCCATGTTTTTTTTTAAATTTCCCAATAATGGAGTTCCACTTTGCTCTCGGAAATGTTCAACACTCTAGAAATTGTTTCCTACCCTTTCCCCCAGATATATGCCTCATCACAATTCTATCTCAGAAAATCTACGGACAGTTCCTTGGACTTCGCGGTATAGTTTCTGCTCTGACGTGCACTGTCAACTGTTGGACCTTATATAGACAGGTGTGTGTCTTTCTAAATCATGTCCAAACAGTTTTAATATGCCACAGGTGGACTCCAATCAAGATTGTAGCGACGTCTCAATGATGATCAAAGGAAATTGGACGCGCCTGAGCTTAATTTGGAGCGTCATAGCAAAGTGGTGTGAATACTTATGTAAATTTGATATTTCTGTATTTCAATTTCAATAATTTAGCAAAAAATATCTAAAATCATGTTTCCAGTTTGACAAAATGGAGTATTGTGTGTAGATGGGTGAGAATAAATGGGTTAAAACCCATTTTGAATTCAGGATGTAACACAACAACATGTGGAATAAGTCAAGGGATATGAATACTTCCTGAAAGCACTGTACATGTTCTATTTATGCCTTAGACTACACTAACAGTGATCTGTTTCATTATTTATGTCTTAGACTACACTAACAGTGATCTGTTTCATTATTTATGCCTTAGACTACACTAACAGTGATCTGTTTCATTATTTATGCCTTAGACTACACTAACAGTGATCTTAGACTACACTAACAGTGATCTTAGACTACACTAACAGTGATCTGTTTCATTATTTATGTCTTAGACTACACTAACAGTGATCTGATTCATTATTTATGTCTCAGACTACACTAACAGTGACCTGTTTCATTATTTATGCCTTAGACTACACTAACAGTGATCTTAGACTACACTAACAGTGATCTTAGACTACACTAACAGTGATCTTAGACTACACTAACAGTGATCTTAGACTACACTAACAGTGATCTTAGACTACACTAACAGTGATCTTAGACTACACTAACAGTGATCTTAGACTACACTAACAGTGATCTTAGACTACACTAACAGTGATCTTAGACTACACTAACAGTGATCTTAGACTACACTAACAGTGATCTGTTTCATTATTTATGTCTTAGACTACACTAACAGTGATCTGTTTCATTATTTATGCCTTAGACTACACTAACAGTGATCTTAGACTACACTAACAGTGATCTTAGACTACACTAACAGTGATCTTAGACTACACTAACAGTGATCTGTTTCATTATTTATGCCTTAGACTACACTAACAGTGATCTTAGACTACACTAACAGTGATCTGTTTCATTATTTATGTCTCAGACTACACTAACAGTGATCTGTTTCATTATTTATGCCTTAGACTACACTAACAGTGATCTGTTTCATTATTTATGCCTCAGACTACACTAACAGTGATCTTAGACTACACTAACAGTGATCTTAGACTACACTAACAGTGATCTGTTTCATTATTTATGCCTCAGACTACACTAACAGTGATCTGTTTCATTATTTATGCCTTAGACTACACTAACAGTGATCTGTTTCATTATTTATGCCTCAGACTACACTAACAGTGATCTTAGACTACACTAACAGTGATCTTAGACTACACTAACAGTGATCTGTTTCATTATTTATGCCTTAGACTACACTAACAGTGATCTTAGACTACACTAACAGTGATCTTAGACTACACTAACAGTGATCTGTTTCATTATTTATGCCTCAGACTACACTAACAGTGATCTGTTTCATTATTTATGCCTCAGACTACACTAACAGTGATCTGTTTCATTATTTATGCCTCAGACTACACTAACAGTGATCTGTTTCATTATTTATGCCTTAGACTACACTAACAGTGATCTTAGACTACACTAACAGTGATCTGTTTCATTATTTATGCCTTAGACTACACTAACAGTGATCTGTTTCATTATTTATGCCTCAGACTACACTAACAGTGATCTTAGACTACACTAACAGTGATCTGTTTCATTATTTATGTCTCAGACTACACTAACAGTGATCTTAGACTACACTAACAGTGATCTGTTTCATTATTTATGCCTCAGACTACACTAACAGTGATCTGTTTCATTATTTATGCCTTAGACTACACTAACAGTGATCTGTTTCATTATTTATGCCTTAGACTACACTAACAGTGATCTTAGACTACACTAACAGTGATCTTAGACTACACTAACAGTGACCCGTTTCATCATTTATGTCTTAGACTACACTAACAGTGATCTGTTTCATTATTTATGTCTTAGACTACACTACCAGTGATCTGTTTCATTATTTATGCCTTAGACTACACTAACAGTGATCTTAGACTACACTAACAGTGATCTTAGACTACACTAACAGTGACCCGTTTCATCATTTATGTCTTAGACTACACTAACAGTGATCTGTTTCATTATTTATGTCTTAGACTACACTAACAGTGATCTGTTTCATTATTTATGTCTTAGACTACACTAACAGTGATCTGTTTCATTATTTATGCCTTAGACTACACTAACAGTGATCTTAGACTACACTAACAGTGATCTTAGACTACACTAACAGTGATCTGTTTCATTATTTATGCCTTAGACTACACTAACAGTGATCTTAGACTACACTAACAGTGATCTTAGACTACACTAACAGTGATCTTAGACTACACTAACAGTGATCTGTTTCATTATTTATGCCTTAGACTACACTAACAGTGATCTTAGACTACACTAACAGTGATCTTAGACTACACTAACAGTGATCTTAGACTACACTAACAGTGATCTGTTTCATTATTTATGCCTTAGACTACACTAACAGTGATCTTAGACTACACTAACAGTGATCTTAGACTACACTAACAGTGATCTGTTTCATTATTTATGCCTTAGACTACACTAACAGTGATCTTAGACTACACTAACAGTGATCTTAGACTACACTAACAGTGATCTTAGACTACACTAACAGTGATCTGTTTCATTATTTATGCCTTAGACTACACTAACAGTGATCTTAGACTACACTAACAGTGATCTTAGACTACACTAACAGTGATCTTAGACTACACTAACAGTGATCTGTTTCATTATTTATGCCTTAGACTACACTAACAGTGATCTTAGACTACACTAACAGTGATCTTAGACTACACTAACAGTGATCTGTTTCATTATTTATGCCTTAGACTACACTAACAGTGATCTTAGACTACACTAACAGTGATCTTAGACTACACTAACAGTGATCTTAGACTACACTAACAGTGATCTTAGACTACACTAACAGTGATCTTAGACTACACTAACAGTGATCTTAGACTACACTAACAGTGATCTTAGACTACACTACCAGTGATCTGTTTCATTATTTATGCCTTAGACTACACTAACAGTGATCTTAGACTACACTAACAGTGATCTTAGACTACACTAACAGTGATCTTAGACTACACTAACAGTGATCTTAGACTACACTAACAGTGATCTTAGACTACACTAACAGTGATCTTAGACTACACTAACAGTGATCTTAGACTACACTAACAGTGATCTGTTTCATTATTTATGCCTTAGACTACACTAACAGTGATCTTAGACTACACTAACAGTGATCTTAGACTACACTAACAGTGATCTGTTTCATTATTTATGTCTTAGACTACACTAACAGTGATCTTAGACTACACTAACAGTGATCTTAGACTACACTAACAGTGATCTGTTTCATTATTTATGTCTTAGACTACACTAACAGTGATCTTAGACTACACTAACAGTGATCTTAGACTACACTAACAGTGATCTTAGACTACACTAACAGTGATCTTAGACTACACTAACAGTGATCTTAGACTACACTAACAGTGATCTTAGACTACACTAACAGTGATCTTAGACTACACTAACAGTGATCTTAGACTACACTACCAGTGATCTGTTTCATTATTTATGCCTTAGACTACACTAACAGTGATCTTAGACTACACTAACAGTGATCTTAGACTACACTAACAGTGATCTTAGACTACACTACCAGTGATCTGTTTCATTATTTAGGGGAACAACTACTTCAAGGTCTCAGAGCGAGTGACTGTCGCCCGATTGAAACGCTATTAGCGCGGCACCACCGCTAACTAACTAGCCATTTCACATCGGTTACGCGTATAAGGTCCACGCTCCGTATAAGGATCCTATCCTGTGATATCCTTGTGATCTCATGATGTCTTGAGATGAGTTCAACAACCTCTAAGAGTGGATGGATTCGCTTGCTATAGAAAACCTTGTTTTGATCGAGCTAAAGACAAACTGAGCCAGTATTACTTAAAAGACCTTGTTGCAAACCGAATGGATGATTTTTGGAGTGAATGTTTTATTAACACGGGCTTCCATCTTTTTCACTCTGTCACACAGGCCAGTAATGTGGTGTGAATGCAATGCTAACCCTGGGAATAGAGCTTTTTGTATTTCAGCAGGTTAATTACACAAATTGGAATGCCAAAGACTCCAGAATGGCTTTCCAAGTGGTGCTGAGTGTTCCTGAATGATCTAGTCTCAGTCCAGAATGGCTTTCCAAGTGGTGCTGAGTGTTCCTGAATGATCTAGTCTCAGTCCAGAATGGCTTTCCAAGTGGTGCTGAGTGTTCCTGAATGATCTAGTCTCAGTCCAGAATGGCTTTCCAAGTGGTGCTGAGTGTTCCTGAATGATCTAGTCTCAGTCCAGAATGGCTTTCCAAGTGGTGCTGAGTGTTCCTGAATGATCTAGTCTCAGTCCAGAATGGCTTTCCAAGTGGTGCTGAGTGTTCCTGAATGATCTAGTCTCAGTCCAGAATGGCTTTCCAAGTGGTGCTGAGTGTTCCTGAATGATCTAGTCTCAGTCCAGAATGGCTTTCCAAGTGGTGCTGAGTGTTCCTGAATGATCTAGTCTCAGTCCAGAATGGCTTTCCAAGTGGTGCTGAGTGTTCCTGAATGATCTAGTCTCAGTCCAGAATGGCTTTCCAAGTGGTGCTGAGTGTTCCTGAATGATCTAGTCTCAGTCCAGAATGGCTTTCCAAGTGGTGCTGAGTGTTCCTGAATGATCTAGTCTCAGTCCAGAATGGCTTTCCAAGTGGTGCTGAGTGTTCCTGAATGATCTAGTCTCAGTCCAGAATGGCTTTCCAAGTGGTGCTGAGTGTTCCTGAATGATCTAGTCTCAGTCCAGAATGGCTTTCCAAGTGGTGCTGAGTGTTCCTGAATGATCTAGTCTCAGTCCAGAATAGTTTTCCTGTCCATCAATGATTCCCAACCAAATGTACTGAGCTTGAGCACATTGTGACAAAAACAATGAATATATATGTTGCCCTAAAGCAGTTGGTAGAATCTTAATCAAACTGATTCCCAGCTGTAATGGCTGCCAAAACGTCCGTCCACCCACCAACTATTAACTGTATATAGTGAACAATCAATACATCTTAATACTGAACAATCAATACATCTTAATACTGAACAATCAATACATCTTAACACTGTATATAGTGAACAATCAATACATCCCTGTTAGTTACATTCCTGTTAGTTACGTCCCTGTTAGTTACATTCCTGTTAGTTACATTCCTGTTAGTTACATTCCTGTTAGTTACATCCCTGTTAGTTACATTCCTGTTAGTTACATTCCTGTTAGTTACATTCCTGTTAGTTACATTCCTGTTAGTGTTAGTTACATTCCTGTTAGTTACATTCCTGTTAGTTACATCCCTGTTAGTTACATTCCTGTTAGTTACATTCCTGTTAGTTACGTCCCTGTTAGTTACATTCCTGTTAGTTACGTCCCTGTTAGTTACATTCCTGTTAGTTACATTCCTGTTAGTTACGTCCCTGTTAGTTACATTCCTGTTAGTTACGTCCCTGTTAGTGTTAGTTACATTCCTGTTAGTTACATTCCTGTTAGTTACGTCCCTGTTAGTTACATTCCTGTTAGTGTTAGTTACATTCCTGTTAGTTACATTCCTGTTAGTTACATCCCTGTTAGTTACATTCCTGTTAGTTACATTCCTGTTAGTTACATTCCTGTTAGTGTTAGTTACATTCCTGTTAGTTACATTCCTGTTAGTTACATTCCTGTTAGTGTTAGTTACATTCCTGTTAGTTACATCCCTGTTAGTTACATTCCTGTTAGTTACGTCCCTGTTAGTTACGTCCCTGTTAGTGTTAGTTACATTCCTGTTAGTTACGTCCCTGTTAGTGTTAGTTACATTCCTGTTAGTTACATTCCGGTTAGTTACGTCCCTGTTAGTGTTAGTTACGTTAGTTACATTCCTGTTAGTTACATTCCTGTTAGTTACATTCCCCCCACCACCCTCCCCCACTACAGAACCCCCCCTCCCTCCCCCACTACAGAACCCCCCCTCCCTCCCCACTACATAACCCCCCTCCCCCACTACAGAACTCCCCTCCCCCACTGCAGAACCCCCCCCCTCCCTCCCCCACTACATAACCCCCCTCCCCCACGACAGAACCCCCCTCCCCCACGACAGAACCCCCTCCCCCACTACAGAACCCCCCTCCCCCACTACAGAACACCCCAACCCCACTACAGAACCCCCCTCCCCCACTACAGAACACCCCTCCCCCACTACAGAACACCCCTCCCCCACTACAGAACACCCCTCCCCCACTACAGAACACCCCTCCCCCACTACAGAACACCCCCCTCCCCCACTACAGAATCTCTCCCCCCTCCCCCACTACAGAACCCCCCTCCCCCACTACAGAACCCCCCTCCCCCCTCCCCCACTACAGAACACCCCCCTCCCCCATTACAGAACACCCCCCTCCCCCCTCCCCCACTACAGAACCCCCCTCCCCCACTACAGAACCCCCTCCCCCACTACAGAACCCCCCTCCCCCATAACAGAACCCCCCCCTCCCTCCCCCACTACAGAACCCCCCTCCCTCCCCCACTACAGAACCCCCCCCCCCTCCCCCACTACAGAACCCCCCCCTCCCTCCCCCACTACAGAACCCCCCTCCCCCACTACAGAACACCCCCCTCCCCCCTCCCCCACTACAGAACCCCCCCTCCCCCACTACAGAACACCCCCCTCCCCCCTCCCCCACTACAGAACCCCCCTCCCCCACTACAGAACCCCCCTCCCCCACTACAGAACACCCCCCTCCCCCCTCCCCCACTACAGAACCCCCCCTCCCCCACTACAGAACCCCCCTCCCCCACTACAGAACCCCCCTCCCCCCTCCCCCACTACAGAACCCCCCCCTCCCCCCTCCCCCCTCCATCCCACTGTGTGACAGACCGGCTAACTCCTTTTAATTCTGAGTAAGGCTTGTCACAGTTCATGTTTTGTCTGCTTGCCAAGATACTTCTGAGTATTGTGAAACTGGTATGTTGAACCCTATTTCTGAGTAGTGGATTTATGCCATGTTCTGGTCAATTATATAATCCTGTCCCCTGTTCCACCCACTCTAATTATTCCCCTCTACCTCAGCTAATCACGTGGCTGGTATTTACTAAGCCAATATTGTAAGCGTTTTTTTTTTGTTTTTAATCTTTACGGTATCTTGGCAGGATATCTTTTGAACAAGGTCAAGTGCATTATGGAAAGTGCCTCAGTGCTCCTAATGCAGAGTTCTGTCTTACTATCCAGGTCTCTGTACCGAAACAATTCGAGCTTCTACTTCTAAACTACTTTCTACTTCTACTTCTTCTTCGAAACAAGTCTCTCACCGTTGCCGCCTGCAATAGACCCCCCTCAGCCCCCAGCTGTGCCCTGGACGCCATATGTGAATTGATTGCCCCCCCATCTATCTTCAGAGCTCGTGCTACTAGGTGACCTAAACTGGGACATGCTTAACACCCCGGCCATCCTACAATCTAAGCTTGATGTCCACAATCTCACACAAATTATCAATGAACCTACCTGGTACCGCCCCAAATCCGTAAACACGGGCACCCTCATAGATATCATCCTAACTAACTCGCCCTCCAAATACACCTCTGCTGTTTTCAATCAAGATCTCAGCGATCACTGCCTCATTGCCTGCGTCCGTAATGGGTCTGCGGTCAAACGACCTCCACTCATCACTGTCAAACGCTCCCTAAAACACTTCAGCGAGCAGGCCTTTCTAATCGACCTGGTTGGGGTATCCTGGAAGGATATTGACCTCATCCCATCAGTAGAGGATTCCTGGTTATTCTTTAAAAGTGCTTTCCTCACCATCTTAAATAAGCATGTCCCATTCAAAAAATGTAGAACCAGGAACAGATATAGCCCTTGGTTCACTCCAGACCTGTCTGCCCTCCCACCACTGCGACCTGTATGATCTCGTTGGCTGGCTTTCGCTTCATACTCGTCGCCAAACCCACTGGCTCCAGGTCATCTACAAGTCTCTGCTAGGTAAAGTCCCCATCTTATCTCAGCTCGCTGGTCACCATAGCAGCACCCACTCGTAGCACTCGCTCCAGCAGGTATATCTCTCTGGTCACCCTCCAAAGCCAATTCCTCCTTTGGCCGCCTTTCCTTCCAGTTCTCTGCTGCCAATGACTGGAACGAACTGCAAAAATCTCTGAAGCTGGAGACTCATATCTCCCTCACTAGCTTTAAGCACCAGCTGTCAGAGCAGCTCACAGATCACTGCACCTGTACATAGCCCATCTGTAAACAGCCCATCTATCTTCCTACCTACCTCATCCCCATACTGTATTTATTTATCTTATAGATTTTTCATTAAGGACAGTGTCCCAGTGCTCCTAATACAGTAGCACCGTGTATTAAGGACAGTGTCCCAGTGCTCCTAATACAGTAGCACCGTGCATTAAGGACAGTGTCTCTGTGCTCCTAATACAGTAGCACCGTGCATTAAGGACAGTGTCCCAGTGCTCCAAATACAGTAGCACCGTGTATTAAGGACAGTGTCCCAGTGCTCCTAATACAGTAGCACCGTGTATTAAGGACAGTGTCCCAGTGCTCCTAATACAGTAGCACCGTGTATTAAGGACAGTGTCCCAGTGCTCCTAATACAGTAGCACCGTGCATTAAGGACAGTGTCCCAGTGCTCCTAATACAGTAGCACCGTGTATTAAGGACAGTGTCCCAGTGCTCCTAATACAGTAGCACCGTGCATTAAGGACAGTGTCCCAGTGCTCCTAATACAGTAGCACCGTGCATTAAGGACAGTGTCCCAGTGCTCCTAGTACAGTAGCACCGTGTATTAAGGATAGTGTCCCAGTGCTCCTAATACAGTAGCACCGTGTATTAAGGACAGTGTCCCAGTGCTCCTAATACAATAGCACCGTGTATTAAGGACAGTGTCCCAGTGCTCCTAATACAGTAGCACCGTGCATTAAGGACAGTGTCCCAGTGCTCCTAATACAGTAGCACCGTGCATTAAGGACAGTGTCCCAGTGCTCCTAATACAGTAGCACCGTGCATTAAGGACAGTGTCTCTGTGCTCCTAATACAGTAGCACCGTGTATTAAGGACAGTGTCCCAGTGCTCCTAATACAGTAGCACCGTGCATTAAGGACAGTGTCCCAGTGCTCCTAATACAGTAGCACCGTGTATTAAGGACAGTGTCCCAGTGCTCCTAATACAGTAGCACCGTGTATTAAGGACAGTGTCCCAGTGCTCCTAATACAGTAGCACCGTGCATTAAGGACAGTGTCCCAGTGCTCCTAATACAGTAGCACCGTGTATTAAGGACAGTGTCCCAGTGCTCCTAATACAGTAGCACCGTGCATTAAGGACAGTGTCCCAGTGCTCCTAATACAGTAGCACCGTGCATTAAGGACAGTGTCCCAGTGCTCCTAGTACAGTAGCACCGTGTATTA
>NC_138316.1:54165000-54167500 GCF_965601325.2 Salmo salar | reverse complement strand
TACATAGTGTAGTAACAGACCTCAGTGTTAGCCAGGGTTACATAGTGTAGTAGCAGACCTCAGTGTTAGCCAGGGTTACGTAGTGTAGTAACAGACCTCAGTGTTAACCAGGGTTACATAGTGTAGTAGCAGACCTCAGTGTTAGCCAGGGTTACATAGTGTAGTAGCAGACCTCAGTGTTAGCCAGGGTTACATAGTGTAGTAACAGACCTCAGTGTTAGCCAGGGCTACATAGTGTAGTAGCAGACCTCAGTGTTAGCCAGGGTTACATAGTGTAGTAACAGACCTCAGTGTTAGCCAGGGCTACATAGTGTAGTAGCAGACCTCAGTGTTAGCCAGGGCTACATAGTGTAGTAGCAGACCTCAGTGTTAGCCAGGGTTACATAGTGTAGTAACAGACCTCAGTGTTAGCCAGGGTTACATAGTGTAGTAACAGACCTCAGTGTTAGCCAGGGTTACATAGTGTAGTAACAGACCTCAGTGTTAGCCAGGGTTACATAGTGTAGTAGCAGACCTCAGTGTTAGCCAGGGTTACATAGTGTAGTAACAGACCTCAGTGTTAGCCAGGGCTACATAGTGTAGTAACAGACCTCAGTGTTAGCCAGGGCTACATAGTGTAGTAACAGACCTCAGTGTTAGCCAGGGTTACATAGTGTAGTAACAGACCTCAGTGTTAGCCAGGGTTACATAGTGTAGTAACAGACCTCAGTGTTAGCCAGGGTTACATAGTGTAGTAACAGACCTCAGTGTTAGCCAGGGTTACATAGTGTAGTAACAGACCTCAGTGTTAGCCAGGGTTACATAGTGTAGTAACAGACCTCAGTGTTAGCCAGGGCTACATAGTGTAGTAGCAGACCTCAGTGTTAGCCAGGGTTACATAGTGTAGTAACAGACCTCAGTGTTAGCCAGGGTTACATAGTGTAGTAACAGACCTCAGTGTTAGCCAGGGTTACATAGTGTAGTAACAGACCTCAGTGTTAGCCAGGGTTACATAGTGTAGTAACAGACCTCAGTGTTAGCCAGAGCTACATAGTGTAGTAACAGACCTCAGTGTTAGCCAGGGTTACATAGTGTAGTAACAGACCTCAGTGTTAGCCAGGGTTACATAGTGTAGTAACAGACCTCAGTGTTAGCCAGGGTTACATAGTGTAGTAACAGACCTCAGTGTTAGCCAGGGTTACATAGTGTAGTAACAGACCTCAGTGTTAGCCAGGGTTACATAGTGTAGTAACAGACCTCAGTGTTAGCCAGGGCTACATAGTGTAGTAGCAGACCTCAGTGTTAGCCAGGGTTACATAGTGTAGTAACAGACCTCAGTGTTAGCCAGGGTTACATAGTGTAGTAACAGACCTCAGTGTTAGCCAGGGTTACATAGTGTAGTAACAGACCTCAGTGTTAGCCAGGGTTACATAGTGTAGTAACAGACCTCAGTGTTAGCCAGAGCTACATAGTGTAGTAACAGACCTCAGTGTTAGCCAGGGTTACATAGTGTAGTAACAGACCTCAGTGTTAGCCAGGGTTACATAGTGTAGTAACAGACCTCAGTGTTAGCCAGGGTCCAGTCCAGTTCATTGACCCTGCAGAACAGAGCTCCGTGGTCATTTCAGTCCACTGTGTTGATCACCCAGGTCGGAAACAGCTGTGTGATGACTAGGGGGGTGTTTATCAAATTGATAACAGCAAACAGATTTCTGTCCTGATAAACAACCCCCCAGCTATAAAAACAAGGGGACAGGACTGGGAGGTTGTTGAAGTTCTTCTTCTCTCTCACAACAAAGGGGACAGGACTGGGAGGTTGTTGAAGTTCTTCTTCTCTCTCACAACAAAGGGGACAGGACTGGGAGGTTGTTGAAGACCATAGGAAACTAACGTATCTGTCTCTCTCTCTCTCTCTCTCTCTCTCTCTCTCTCTCGCTCTCTCTCTCTCTCTCTCTCTCTCTCTTGTTCTCCACTCCCCCAGGTAACATCATTGGTTCGGGGATTTTCATCTCTCCTAAGGGGGTGTTGGAGCATGCTGGTTCGGTGGGCCTGTCCCTTATCGTATGGGTGTGTGGAGGAGGAATCTGTGCTTTGGGCTCCATGTGTTACGCTGAGCTGGGGGTCACCATTCCCAAGTCAGGAGGAGACTACTCCTACGTCACAGAGATATTCGGAGGACTGGTGGGGTACGTGTTTTTATGTCCACAATCCTGATTAGGGAACAATCCAGAAACTTTCCCAGAATTCCCAGTTTTTTATCAGAAATGTCCAAAGGGCCCGTCTCAGTGTAGAAGGGAAGGAATTTCATTCCAAAACGCGATATATACATTTTCAGAAATGTCCAAAAATATCACAGACTCCAACAGGACCAGATATCCCAGCCTCCAACAGGACCAGATATCCCAGCCTCCAACAGGACCAGATATCCCAGGCTCCAACAGGACCAGATATCCCAGCCTCCAACAGGACCAGATATCCCAGCCTCCAACAGGACCAGATATCCCAGCCTCCAAAAGGACCA
>NC_138316.1:54152500-54160000 GCF_965601325.2 Salmo salar | reverse complement strand
CCCTATATAGTGCACTACTTTAGGCCAGAGCCCTATGGCACCCTATTCCCTATATAGTGCACTACTTTAGACCAGGGCCCTATGGCACCCTATTCCCTATATAGTGCAGTACTTTAGACCAGAGCCCTATGCCACCCTATTCCCTATATATATAGTGCACTACTTTAGACCAGGGGCCTATGCCACCCTATTCCCTATATATATAGTGCACTACTTTAGACCAGAGCCCTATGCCACCCTATTCCCTATATAGTGCACTACTTTAGACCAGAGCCCTATGGCACCCTATTCCCTATATATATAGTGCACTACTTTAGACCAGAGCCCTATGCCACCCTATTCCCTATATAGTGCACTACTTTAGACCAGGGCCCTATGCCACCCTATTCCCTATATAGTGCGCTACTTTAGACCAGAGCCCTATGGCACCCTATTCCCTATATATATAGTGCACTACTTTAGACCAGGGGCCCTTGGGGATGCACCATGGTCAAGTCAACACAGGTTAGCGTTTTTTTGTCATGAATCTTGTTCTGTAGGCAGCTCTGCAGAGTGGTCACTGGCTGGCACAGCCACAAAGTAATACAACCTGTTTTACAAATGTAAAATAATTCAGGTACTCAGTTCGGCTTTAAACTTCCTCTTGAAAGTTGTTGTAGTAGAATGTATAAGGTGGCATTTCTAAATTGGTTAGGGCGTCGTCTGTTCTTCTTGTCAGGTTAGTCATTGCATACCTTAGATATATATATCTAAAACTTGTTGTAGCTTGCTAGTCACTCAATCCTTTTTACATTTTAGTCATTTAACAGACTCTCTTCTCCAGAGAGACTTACAGTAGAGAGTCATTTAACAGACTCTCTTCTCCAGAGAGACTTACAGTAGAGAGTCATTTAACAGACTCTCTTATCCAGAGAGACTTACAGTAGAGAGTCATTTAACAGACTCTCTTATCCAGAGAGACTTACAGTAGAGAGTCATTTAACAGAGTCATTTAACAGACTCTCTTATCCAGAGAGACTTACAGTAGAGAGTCATTTAACAGAGTCATTTAACAGACTCTCTTCTCCAGAGAGACTTACAGTAGAGAGTCATTTAACAGAGTCATTTAACAGACTCTCTTATCCAGAGAGACTTACAGTAGAGAGTCATTTAACAGAGTCATTTAACAGACTCTCTTATCCAGAGAGACTTACAGTAGAGAGTGCATACATGTTTATACTGGTCCCCCAGTGGGAATCAAACCCACAACCCTGACGGTGCAAGAGCCATGCTCTACCAAGTAAGCCACACGGGACTAAATATCACAGGAATACACATTACACATGGCAAAATGTAGAGATTTGCAAGAAAACTTGCTTTAAAACTGCAAAATTGTCTTTGCACCCCATGAAAACATTTGCAGAATTGCAGGAAATTAAGCTTTAAACCTGCAAAATTCTCTCCACCAACAAGAGAGAACAGTTTGGGGTCATGAACACTGAGAGAACAGTTTGGGGTCATGAACACTGAGAGAACAGTTTGGGGTCATGAACACTGAGAGAACAGTTTGGGGTCATGAACACTGAGAGAACAGTTTGGGGTCATGAACACTGAGAGAACAGTTTGGGGTCATGAACACTGAGAGAACAGTTTGGGGTCATGAACACTGAGAGAACAGTTTGGGGTCATGAACACTGAGAGAACAGTTTGGGGTCATGAACACTGAGAGAACAGTTTGGGGTCATGAACACTGAGAGAACAGTTTGGGGTCATGAACACTGAGAGAACAGTTTGGGGTCATGAACACTGAGAGAACAGTTTGGGGTCATGGACACTGAGAGAACAGTTTGGGGTCATGAACACTGCTTGAATAACCAGAGAGAACAGTTTGGGTCATCCGCACACAAGGGGGTCACAGTTTGTCTGTGATGTGTACGCCGAGGAACTTAAACCTTTCCACGTTCTCCACTGGTGTCCCTTCGATGTGGATTAAGGGGGGCTGCTCCCTCTGCTGTTTCCTGAAGTCCACGATCATTTCCTTTTTGATTTGTTGACGTTGAGTGACAGGTTGTTTTCCTGACACCACACTCCTGACGTTCTGTCCTGACGTTCTCGTTCTGTCCTGACGTTCTGTCCTGACGTTCTGTCCTGACGTTCTGTCCTGACGTTCTGTCCTGACGTTCTGTCCTGACATTCTGTCCTGACATTCTGTCCTGACGTTTTCATTCTGTCCTGACGTTCTGTCCTGACATTCTCATTCTGTCCTGACGTTCTCATTCTGTCCTGACGTTCTCATTCTGTCCTGACCTTCTGTCCTGACGTTCTCATTCTGTCCTGACGTTCTCATTCTGTCCTGACGTTCTCATTCTGTCCTGACGTTCTGTCCTGACGTTCTGTCCTGACGTTCTGTCCTGACGTTCTCATTCTGTCCTGACGTTCTCATTCTGTCCTGACGTTCTGTCCTGACGTTCTGTCCTGACGTTCTCATTCTGTCTTGACGTTCTGTCCTGACGTTCTGTCCTGACGTTCTCATTCTGTCCTGACGTTCTCATTCTGTCCTGACGTTCTGTCCTGACGTTCTCATTCTGTCCTGACGTTCTGTCCTGACGTTCTAATTCTGTCCTGACGTTCTGTCCTGACGTTCTCATTCTGTCCTGACGTTCTGTCCTGACGTTCTGTCCTGACGTTCTCATTCTGTCCTGACATTCTGTCCTGATGTTCTCATTCTGTCCTGACGTTCTGTCCTGACGTTCTCATTCTGTCCTGACATTCTGTCCTGACGTTCTCATTCTGTCCTGACGTTCTGTCCTGACGTTCTGTCCTGACGTTCTCATTCTGTCCTGACGTTCTGTCCTGATGTTCTCATTCTGTCCTGACGTTCTGTCCTGACGTTCTCATTCTGTCCTGACGTTCTGTCCTGACGTTCTCATTCTGTCCTGACGTTCTGTCCTGACGTTCTGTCCTGACGTTCTCATTCTGTCCTGACGTTCTGTCCTGATGTTCTCATTCTGTCCTGACGTTCTCATTCTGTCCTGATGTTCTGTCCTGACGTTCTGTCCTGACATTCTGTCCTGACGTTCTCATTCTGTCCTGACGTTCTCATTCTGTCCTGATGTTCTGTCCTGACGTTCTGTCCTGACATTCTGTCCTGACGTTCTCATTCTGTCCTGACGTTCTGTCCTGACGTTCTGTCCTGACGTTCTCATTCTGTCCTGACGTTCTGTCCTGACGTTCTCATTCTGTCCTGACGTTCTGTCCTGACGTTCTCATTCTGTCCTGACGTTCTGTCCTGACGTTCTCATTCTCTCCTGACGTTCTGTCCTGATGTTCTCATTCTGTCCTGACGTTCTGTCCTGACGTTCTCATTCTGTCCTGACGTTCTGTCCTGACGTTCTGTCCTGACGTTCTCATTCTGTCCTGACGTTCTGTCCTGATGTTCTCATTCTGTCCTGACGTTCTCATTCTGTCCTGATGTTCTGTCCTGACGTTCTGTCCTGACATTCTGTCCTGACGTTCTCATTCTGTCCTGACGTTCTGTCCTGACGTTCTGTCCTGACGTTCTGTCCTGACGTTCTTATTCTGTCCTGACGTTCTGTCCTGACGTTCTCATTCTGTCCTGACGTTCTGTCCTGACGTTCTCATTCTGTCCTGACGTTCTGTCCTGATGTTCTCATTCTGTCCTGACGTTCTGTCCTGACGTTCTCATTCTGTCCTGACGTTCTGTCCTGACGTTCTGTCCTGACATTCTGTCCTGACGTTCTCATTCTGTCCTGACGTTCTGTCCTGATGTTCTCATTCTGTCCTGACGTTCTCATTCTGTCCTGATGTTCTGTCCTGACGTTCTGTCCTGACATTCTGTCCTGACGTTCTCATTCTGTCCTGACATTCTGTTCTGACGTTCTGTCCTGACGTTCTCATTCTGTCCTGACGTTCTGTCCTGACGTTCTCATTCTGTCCTGACGTTCTGTCCTGACGTTCTCATTCTGTCCTGACGTTCTGTCCTGACGTTCTCATTCTGTCCTGACGTTCTCATTCTGTCCTGACGTTCTGTCCTGACGTTCTCATTCTGTCCTGACGTTCTGTCCTGACGTTCTCATTCTGTCCAGACGTTCTGTCCTGACGTTCTCATTCTGTCCTGACGTTCTGTCCTGACGTTCTCATTTTGTCCTGACGTTCTGTCCTGACGTTCTGTCCTGATGTTAGTATAACTGATTCTATTTAGGTCAGGCTGTGTTCTGTCCTGACGTTCTGTCCTGACGTTCTGTCCTGACATGGTTAAAACTATAATTCTGATATCATGGATGGTCAGTCCCTTGCATCCATAGCTCTTGTCTATGAATTTGAGAGTGGTTACATTTCTCCAGGCCCAACCCTCAGCTTTTTACCAAAACAGGGGTGGGGACAATGCTTTGTTATTGTTTCTACTGTTGATTCCCACTTTAAACTGCTGTGTCAGTCTCCTTAACAGGTATGGCAGGTAGAAACAGGTGAGTCCTCACTGGATCTAACTACCCTGCCTCTCTGTCTTAGTAGCTACAACTCCTCAGTCCTCACTGGATCTAACTACCCTGCCTCTCTGTCTTAGTAGCTACAACTCCTCAGTCCTCACTGGATCTAACTACCCTGCCTCTCTGTCTTAGTAGCTACAACTCCTCAGTCCTCACTGGATCTAACTACTCTGCCTCTCTGTCTTAGTAACTACAACTCCTCAGTCCTCACTGGATCTAACTACCCTGCCTCTCTGTCTTAGTAGCTACAACTCCTCAGTCCTCACTGGTTCTAACTACCCTGCCTCTCGTCCTACTAGCTACAACTCCTCAGTGCTCACTGGTTCTAACTACCCTGCCTCTCTGTCTTAGTAGCTACAACTCCTCAGTCCTCAGGACATCTGTGTCCCTGACATAATATACTATATCTGGATATGTATCTTGGCCAGGTCATCACAGGCGTGGGTCACCAGGTCACAGGGAATGGAAACGTTCTGTACACTGACCCGGGTTTGACGGGCTGTCCTTTCCCGGTGCCATAACGTTCAGTACACTGACCCGGTTAGACGGGCTGCCCTTTCCCGGTGCCATAACGTTCTGTACACTGACCCGGTTTGACGTTAATGGGACCACACCGCTGTGACACCGGACCAACCTGCCAACAATCTGGTGAAAGAGCCCCTTCTTAAAGGCCAGGGGAATTTCTCCCAAATGGCACACTATTCCCTATGTAGTGCGCTACTTTTGGATCGTAGTACACTAATATATAGGGAATACGGTGCCATTTCTTGTCCCCTGGGTTTTATTTGTCTGCGTCGGAAGCAGTTTGTTTTGGGTGGGGTTTAGGGGGTCTGACAGACTCTCTTTGGGGACCCGGCACTTCTGTGATGGATGAAGTAGAGGGAGGGGTGCCTGTCCCAAACCCCCTGCACCCCTCTACCCCTCTCTACCCCTCTCCTGCCCCCCTCTACCCCCCTCTACCCCCCTCTACCCTCCTCTACCCCTCTCCTGCCCCCCTCTACCCCTCTCTACCCCTATCCTGCCCCCCTCTACTCCCCTCTACCCCTCTCCTGCCCCCCTCTACCCTCCTCTACCCCTCTTCCTGCCCACTCTCTAGCCCCTCTACCCCTCTCCTGCCCCCCTCTACCCCTCTCTACCCCTCTCCTGCCCCCCTCTACTCCCCTCTACCCCTCTTCCTGCCCACTCTCTAGCCCCTCTACCCCTCTCCTGCCCCCTCTACCCTCTCTACCCCTCTCCTGCCCCCCTCTACCCCTCCTCTACCCTATCCTGCCCCCCTCTACCCCTCCTCTACCCCTCTCCTGCCCCCCCTCTACTCCCCTCTACCCCTCTCCTGCCCCCCTCTACCCCTCTCTACCCCTATCCTGCCCCCCTCTACCCCTCCTCTACCCCTCTCCTGCCCCCCCTCTACTCCCCTCTACCCCTCTCCTGCCCCCCCTCTACCCCTCTCTACCCCTCTCCTGCCCTTCTCCTGCCCCCCCCCCCACCCTCCTCGACCCCTCTCCTGCCCCCCTCTGCCCTTCTCCTGCCCCCCCCTACCCTCCTCGACCCCTCTCCTGCCCCCCTCTACCCCTCTCTACCCCTATCCTGCCCCCCTCTGCCCCTCTCCTGCCCCCCCCCTCTACCCTCCTCTACCCCTCTCCTGCCCCCCCTCTACTCCCCTCTACCCCTCTCCTGCCCCCCTCTACTCCCCTCTACCCCTCTTCCTGCCCACTCTCTAGCCTCCTCTACCCCTCTTCCTGCCCACTCTCTAGCCCCTCTACCCCTCTCCTGCCCCCCCTCTACTCCCCTCTACCCCTCTCCTGCCCCCCTCTACTCCCCTCTACCCCTCTTCCTGCCCACTCTCTAGCCCCTCTACCCCTCTTCCTGCCCACTCTCTACTCCCCTCTACCCCTCTCCTGCCCCCCTCTACCCCTCTCTACCCCTATCCTGCCCCCCTCTGCCCCTCTCCTGCCCCCCCCCTCTACCCTCCTCTACCCCTCTCCTGCCCCCCCTCTACCCTCCTCTACCCCTCTCCTGCCCCCCCTCTACTCCCCTCTACCCCTCTTCCTGCCCCCTCATACCCTCCCCTGCCTCCTTCCGGCCCCTTCCTTTAACCCCTGTGCACCCTCCTCTCCCAGGAGACAGACAACCTGCTGTATCTCAGCTTGCTGCTGCTGTTACTAAACACATTCACACAGGAAGTGGTTTCATACTTACACTGGACTACATTACACTGAAGCTGGGTAAGCAAACCAATCAGCAGAGGTGTTTGCAACGCCAGGGTTGTGGGTTCGATTCCCACGGGGGACCAGTACAAAAAAAGAAAAAAAAAAAGAATGAAATGTATGAAATGAAATGTATGAAATGAAATGTATGAAATGAAATGTATGAAATGTATGCATTCACTACTGTAAGTCGCTCTGGATAAGAGCGTCTGCTAAATGACTAAAATGTAAAAAATGTTTAAAAAACTGACCTGAGACCAGCGTCTTGGGGGGGTAACTTCACCATACTCTGCTGTTATGGTCTGTGTGGATAATAATAATATGTCAGCCTACACCTACAGAAACACAACTGATTCAATACTAGGACAAGTTTCCTCTGTTTCAGTTTAATGTGTCTCTCTCTCTCTCACTGGTGATTACCAGGTGTATCACCTCCTCCAGCAGCAGATAAAATAGAGCCCTCTGAGTGGAGGGATACGTAGGCCCTCAGCCAGCCCAGCCATGCTGTTCTGATTAGCCACGTCGTGATGCATCCCAACTCCCTCTAAACTCACTCCCTCCCTGCGATGGAACATGTGATTCCACTTGTGTCGTTCCAGACACAGACAGACAGGCAGAGAGAGAGAGAGAGAGAGAGAGAGAGAGACACACAGAGAGAGAGAGAGAGAGAGAGCGAGAGAGAGACACAGAGAGAGACACACACACACACAGAGAGAGAGAGAGAGAGAGAGAGAGAGACACACACAGAGAGAGAGAGAGCGAGAGAGACATGAGATTTGACATACAAATTAGGATCAGGCTAAAAATAC
>NC_138316.1:54097500-54142500 GCF_965601325.2 Salmo salar | reverse complement strand
GTCTGCCATTAAACACAGTGTGATCAGGAAGTGGTCTGTCTGCCTTTAAACATAGTGTGATCTGTCTGCCATTAAACACAGTGTGATCAGGAAGTGGTCTGTCTGCCATTAAACACAGTGTGATCAGGAAATGGTCTGTCTGCCATTAAACACAGTGTGATCAGGAAGTGGTCTGTCTGCCATTAAACACGGTGTGATCAGGAAGTGATCTGTCTGCCATTAAACACAGTGTGATCAGGAAGTGATCTGTCTGCCATTAAACACAGTGCGATCAGGAAGTGGTCTGTCTGCCATTAAACACAGTGTGATCAGGAAATGGTCTGTCTGCCATTAAACACAGTGTGATCAGGAAGTGGTCTGTCTGCCATTAAACACAGTGTGATCAGGAAGTGGTCTGTCTGCCATTAAACACGGTGTGATCAGGAAGTGGTCTGTCTGCCATTAAACACAGTGCGATCAGGAAGTGGTCTGTCTGCCATTAAACACAGTGTGATCAGGAAGTGATCTGTCTGCCATTAAACACAGTGTGATCAGGAAGTGGTCTGTCTGCCATTAAACACAGTGTGATCAGGAAGTGGTCTGTCTGCCATTAAACACGGTGTGATCAGGAAGTGGTCTGTCTGCCATTAAACACAGTGCGATCAGGAAGTGGTCTGTCTGCCATTAAACACGGTGTGATCAGGAAGTGGTCTGTCTGCCATTAAACACAGTGCGATCAGGAAGTGGTCTGTCTGCCATTAAACACAGTGTGATCAGGAATTGGTCTGTCTGCCATTAAACACAGTGTGATCAGGAAGTGGTCTGTCTGCCATTAAACACGGTGTGATCAGGAAGTGGTCTGTCTGCCATTAAACACAGTGCGATCAGGAAGTGGTCTGTCTGCCATTAAACACAGTGTGATCAGGAAGTGATCTGTCTGCCATTAAACACAGTGTGATCAGGAATTGGTCTGTCTGCCATTAAACACAGTGTGATCAGGAAGTGGTCTGTCTGCCATTAAACACAGTGTGATCAGGAAGTGGTCTGTCTGCCATTAAACACGGTGTGATCAGGAAGTGGTCTGTCTGCCATTAAACACAGTGCGATCAGGAAGTGGTCTGTCTGCCATTAAACACAGTGTGATCAGGAAGTGATCTGTCTGCCATTAAACACAGTGTGATCAGGAATTGGTCTGTCTGCCATTAAACACAGTGTGATCAGGAAGTGATCTGTCTGCCATTAAACACAGTGCGATCAGGAAGTGGTCTGTCTGCCATTAAACACAGTGTGATCAGGAAGTGGTCTGTCTGCCATTAAACACAGTGTGATCAGGAAGTGGTCTGTCTGGATAGGAATCACGTCCCAGATTGTAACGAGCACCTGGATACTGAAGGTCTCAGTCTGGTCACATGATGGGAATCACTACTGTAGTTGCCGTCACAACTCTTTCATCCTATTGGAATGAAGGGGACGACAGCATTCATGACCACATTACACTGTACTGAGGGCTGGTGATGTGTGTGTGTGTGTTATTTCAGAAGCAATCCTCATCAGTAAAATCTTAATCACTGCTGTCTCTCTCTCTCTCGCTCTGTCTCCATCTCCCTCCCTCCCTCCCTCCCACCCTCCCCTCCCACCATCCCTCCCTCCCTCCCCTCCCACTCTCCCTCCCTCCCTCCATCCCTCCCTCCCCTCCCACTCTCCCTCCCTCCCCCCCTGCCTCACTCCCTCCCACTCTCCCTCCCTCCCCCCTCCTCTCTCCCTCCCTCCCCTCCCTTCTTCCCTCCCTCCCTCCCTCCCCCCCACCTCTCCTCCCCTCCCTCCCTCCCTCCCCTCCTCTCTCCCTCCCTCCCTCCCTCTCTCCCTCTCTCCTCCCTTCCCTCCCTCCCTCTCTCCCTCCCTCCCTCCCTCCCTCCCTCCCTCCCTCCCTCCCTCCCTCCCTCCCTCCCTCCCTCCCTCTCTCCTCCCTTCCCTCCCTCCCTTCCCTCCCTCTCTCCCCCCCACCCTCCCCTCCCTCCCTCTCCTCCCTCCCCCCTCCCACCCCTCCCCTCCCTCCCTCCCTCCCTCCCACCAGGTCACTATGATGCTCTGAGACCCAGCCAGGCGTTTGAGTTCACACGGGACCCGTCTGTGGGGCAGATAGCTCTGGCTTTCCTCCAGGCCTCCTTTGCCTTCAGCGGCTGGAACTTCCTGAACTACGTCACCGAGGAGGTGGTCGAGCCACGCAAGTAAGGATAGACCTCTAGATGTAGGCTACGTCCCAATTTAATCAGGATAGACCTCTAGATTCAGGCTACGTCCCAATTTAATCAGGATAGACCTCTAGATTCAGGCTACGTCCCAATTTAATCAGGATAGACCTCTAGATTCAGGCTACGTCCCAATTTAATCAGGATAGACCTCTAGATTCAGGCTGCGTCCCAATTTAATCAGGATAGACCTCTAGATTCAGGCTACGTCCCAATTTAATCAGGATAGACCTCTAGATTCAGGCTACGTCCCAATTTAATCAGGATAGACCTCTAGATTCAGGCTGCGTCCCAATTTAATCAGGATAGACCTCTAGATTCAGGCTGCATCCCAATTTAATCAGGATAGACCTCTAGATTCAGGCTACGTCCCAATTTAATCAGGATAGACCTCTAGATTCAGGCTACGTCCCAATTTAATCAGGATAGACCTCTAGATTCAGGCTGCATCCCAATTTAATCAGGATAGACCTCTAGATTCAGGCTGCGTCCCAATTTAATCAGGATAGACCTCTAGATTCAGGCTGCGTCCCAATTTAATCAGGATAGACCTCTAGATGTAGGCTACGTCCCAATTTAATCAGGATAGACCTCTAGATTCAGGCTGCGTCCCAATTTAATCAGGATAGACCTCTAGATTCAGGCTACGTCCCAATTTAATCAGGATAGACCTCTAGATTCAGGCTACGTCCCAATTTAATCAGGATAGACCTCTAGATTCAGGCTACGTCCCAATTTAATCAGGATAGACCTCTAGATTCAGGCTACGTCCCAATTGAATCAGGATAGACCTCTAGATCGCTAGATTCAGGCTGCGTCCCAATTGAATCAGGATAGACCTCTAGATTCAGGCTGCGTCCCAATTTAATCAGGATAGACCTCTAGACCTCTAGATTCAGGCTGCGTCTCAATTTAATCAGGATAGACCTCTAGATTCAGGCTACGTCACAATTTAATCAGGATAGACCTCTAGACCTCTAGATTCAGGCTGCGTCTCAATTTAATCAGGATAGACCTCTAGATTCAGGCTACGTCCCAATTGAATCAGGATAGACCTCTAGATCGCTAGATTCAGGCTACGTCCCAATTTAATCAGGATAGACCTCTAGATTCAGGCTGCGTCTCAATTTAATCAGGATAGACCTCTAGATTCAGGCTGCGTCTCAATTTAATCAGGATAGACCTCTAGATGTAGGCTACGTCCCAATTTAATCAGTATAGACCTCTAGATTTAGGCTACGAACCAAGTGTTTACCCTTCTAACAATGTGTGCAATTGCACACTCCCTGTCATGAATTTCAAAGCATTGGTCTGCTCTAAACATTAGCCGTAGGGAATTTTCCAAGTGCACACTTCAGGAGGAGGGTGGAGAATCGGAGCGCAACGGACTGTGTCCTCATAGCACCACCTAGTGGTGGAAAGTGGAAGAGCAGCTGTTGTCATCCAGTAGTATATTGACTTTACGTGTTTTCATGTTGCAGCTTTTTCCTTATTGCCTCCCATGCTCAAATGATATTCATTAACTTTACTGTCTCACTGCTGTCTAACGAGTTGACTGTCTCACTGTTGACTGTCTCACTGCTGTCTAACGATTTGACTGTCTCACTGCTGTCTAACGAGTTGACTGTCTCACTGTTGACTGTCTCACTGTTGACTGTCTCACTGCTGTCTAACGAGTTGACTGTCTCACTGCTGTCTAATGAGTTGAACCTGCCCCTAGCCATCCACATATTACTATAATATATTATTACAGTACTATATTACTGTAATATAATGTACTGTTTTACAGGAACTTGGTATATTACTGTAAAATATGTTTCTAATCTCAGGATCCTGCCCCGGGCTATCTACATATTACTTTAATATATTATTACAGTACTATATTACTGTAATATAATGTACTGTAATATAATGTACTGTTTTACAGGAACCTACTGTAATATAATGTACTGTTTTACAGGAACCAGGCTATCTACATATCCATTCCCCTGGTGACGTTAGTTTACAGTCTGACTGACATATTAACTATCTATCTTTACAGGAACCTGCCCCGGGCTATCTACATATCCATTCCCCTGGTGACGTTAGTTTACACTCTGACTAACATCGCATACTTCTCCTCCATGACCCCCGAAGAGCTGTTGGCATCCAACGCCGTGGCCGTGGTGAGAATTCATCTAGAAATAAAATAACAGCAAAAAGTAATAACACTTAATAATAAAGTCATAATAAATACACAATGAGTAACGATAACATGGCTATATACAGGAAGTACCAGGTAATAACATGGCTATATACAGGGAGTACCAGGTAATAGCATGGCTATATACAGGAAATAACATGGCTATATACAGGAAGTACCAGGTAATAACATGGCTATATACAGGAAGTGCCAGGTAATAGCATGGCTATATACAGGAAATAACATGGCTATATACAGGAAGTGCCAGGTCATAACATGGCTATATACAGGAAGTACCAGGTCATAACATGGCTATATACAGGAAGTACCAGGTCATAACATGGCTATATACAGGAAATAACATGGCTATATACAGGAAGTACCAGGTAATAACATGGCTATATACAGGGAGTACCAGGTAATAACATGGCTATATACAGGAAGTACCAGGTAATAACATGGCTATATACAGGAAGTACCAGGTAATAACATGGCTATATACAGGGAGTACCAGGTAATAACATGGCTATATACAGGAAGTACCAGGTAATAACATGGCTATATACAGGAAGTACCAGGTAATAACATGGCTATATACAGGGAGTACCAGGTAATAACATGGCTATATACAGGAAGTACCAGGTAATAACATGGCTATATACAGGAAGTACCAGGCAATAACATGGCTATATACAGGAAGTAATAGGTAATAACATGGCTATATACAGGAAATATCAGGTAATAACATGGCTATATACAGGAAGTACCAGGTAATAACATGGCTATATACAGGAAGTACCAGGTAATAACATGGCTATATACAGGAAGTACCAGGTAATAACATGGCTATATACAGGGAGTACCAGGTAATAACATGGCTATATACAGGAAGTACCAGGTAATAACATGGCTATATACAGGAAGTACCAGGTAATAACATGGCTATATACAGGGAGTACCAGGTAATAACATGGCTATATACAGGAAGTACCAGGTAATAACATGGCTATATACAGGAAGTACCAGGTAATAACATGGCTATATACAGGGAGTACCAGGTAATAACATGGCTATATACAGGAAGTACCAGGTAATAACATGGCTATATACAGGAAGTACCAGGCAATAACATGGCTATATACAGGAAGTACTAGGTAATAACATGGCTATATACAGGAAGTACCAGGTAATAACATGGCTATATACAGGAAGTACCAGGTAATAACATGGCTATATACAGGAAGTACCAGGCAATAACATGGCTATAATAACATGGCTATGATAACATGGCTATAATATATAATAACATGGCTATATACAGGAAGTACTAGGTAATAACATGGCTATATACAGGAAGTACCAGGTAATAACATGGCTATATACAGGAAGTACCAGGTAATAACATGGCTATATACAGGGAGTACCAGGTAATAACATGGCTATATACAGGGAGTACCAGGTAATAACATGGCTATATACAGGAAGTACCAGGTAATAACATGGCTATATACAGGGAGTACCAGGTAATAACATGGCTATATACAGGAAGTATCAGGTAATAACATGGCTATATACAGGAAATACCAGGTAATAACATGGCTATATACAGGAAGTACCAGGTAATAACATGGCTATATACAGGAAGTACCAGGTAATAACATGGCTATATACAGGAAGTACCAGGTAATAACATGGCTATATACAGGGAGTACCAGGTAATAACATGGCTATATACAGGAAGTACCAGGTAATAACATGGCTATATACAGGAAGTACCAGGTAATAACATGGCTATATACAGGAAGTGCCAGGTAATAGCATGGCTATATACAGGAAATAACATGGCTATATACAGGAAGTGCCAGGTCATAACATGGCTATATACAGGAAGTACCAGGTCATAACATGGCTATATACAGGAAGTACCAGGTCATAACATGGCTATATACAGGAAATAACATGGCTATATACAGGAAGTACCAGGTAATAACATGGCTATATACAGGGAGTACCAGGTAATAACATGGCTATATACAGGAAGTACCAGGTAATAACATGGCTATATACAGGAAGTACCAGGTAATAACATGGCTATATACAGGGAGTACCAGGTAATAACATGGCTATATACAGGAAGTACCAGGTAATAACATGGCTATATACAGGAAGTACCAGGTAATAACATGGCTATATACAGGGAGTACCAGGTAATAACATGGCTATATACAGGAAGTACCAGGTAATAACATGGCTATATACAGGAAGTACCAGGCAATAACATGGCTATATACAGGAAGTAATAGGTAATAACATGGCTATATACAGGAAATACCAGGTAATAACATGGCTATATACAGGAAGTACCAGGTAATAACATGGCTATATACAGGAAGTACCAGGTAATAACATGGCTATATACAGGAAGTACCAGGTAATAACATGGCTATATACAGGGAGTACCAGGTAATAACATGGCTATATACAGGAAGTACCAGGTAATAACATGGCTATATACAGGAAGTACCAGGTAATAACATGGCTATATACAGGGAGTACCAGGTAATAACATGGCTATATACAGGAAGTACCAGGTAATAACATGGCTATATACAGGAAGTACCAGGTAATAACATGGCTATATACAGGGAGTACCAGGTAATAACATGGCTATATACAGGAAGTACCAGGTAATAACATGGCTATATACAGGAAGTACCAGGCAATAACATGGCTATATACAGGAAGTACTAGGTAATAACATGGCTATATACAGGAAGTACCAGGTAATAACATGGCTATATACAGGAAGTACCAGGTAATAACATGGCTATATACAGGAAGTACCAGGCAATAACATGGCTATAATAACATGGCTATGATAACATGGCTATAATATATAATAACATGGCTATATACAGGAAGTACTAGGTAATAACATGGCTATATACAGGAAGTACCAGGTAATAACATGGCTATATACAGGAAGTACCAGGTAATAACATGGCTATATACAGGGAGTACCAGGTAATAACATGGCTATATACAGGGAGTACCAGGTAATAACATGGCTATATACAGGAAGTACCAGGTAATAACATGGCTATATACAGGAAATACCAGGTAATAACATGGCTATATACAGGAAGTACCAGGTAATAACATGGCTATATACAGGAAGTACCAGGTAATAACATGGCTATATACAGGAAGTACCAGGTAATAACATGGCTATATACAGGGAGTACCAGGTAATAACATGGCTATATACAGGAAGTACCAGGTAATAACATGGCTATATACAGGAAGTACCAGGTAATAACATGGCTATATACAGGAAGTGCCAGGTAATAGCATGGCTATATACAGGAAATAACATGGCTATATACAGGAAGTGCCAGGTCATAACATGGCTATATACAGGAAGTACCAGGTCATAACATGGCTATATACAGGAAGTACCAGGTCATAACATGGCTATATACAGGAAATAACATGGCTATATACAGGAAGTACCAGGTAATAACATGGCTATATACAGGGAGTACCAGGTAATAACATGGCTATATACAGGAAGTACCAGGTAATAACATGGCTATATACAGGAAGTACCAGGTAATAACATGGCTATATACAGGGAGTACCAGGTAATAACATGGCTATATACAGGAAGTACCAGGTAATAACATGGCTATATACAGGAAGTACCAGGTAATAACATGGCTATATACAGGGAGTACCAGGTAATAACATGGCTATATACAGGAAGTACCAGGTAATAACATGGCTATATACAGGAAGTACCAGGCAATAACATGGCTATATACAGGAAGTAATAGGTAATAACATGGCTATATACAGGAAATACCAGGTAATAACATGGCTATATACAGGAAGTACCAGGTAATAACATGGCTATATACAGGAAGTACCAGGTAATAACATGGCTATATACAGGAAGTACCAGGTAATAACATGGCTATATACAGGGAGTACCAGGTAATAACATGGCTATATACAGGAAGTACCAGGTAATAACATGGCTATATACAGGAAGTACCAGGTAATAACATGGCTATATACAGGGAGTACCAGGTAATAACATGGCTATATACAGGAAGTACCAGGTAATAACATGGCTATATACAGGAAGTACCAGGTAATAACATGGCTATATACAGGGAGTACCAGGTAATAACATGGCTATATACAGGAAGTACCAGGTAATAACATGGCTATATACAGGAAGTACCAGGCAATAACATGGCTATATACAGGAAGTACTAGGTAATAACATGGCTATATACAGGAAGTACCAGGTAATAACATGGCTATATACAGGAAGTACCAGGTAATAACATGGCTATATACAGGAAGTACCAGGCAATAACATGGCTATAATAACATGGCTATGATAACATGGCTATAATATATAATAACATGGCTATATACAGGAAGTACTAGGTAATAACATGGCTATATACAGGAAGTACCAGGTAATAACATGGCTATATACAGGAAGTACCAGGTAATAACATGGCTATATACAGGGAGTACCAGGTAATAACATGGCTATATACAGGGAGTACCAGGTAATAACATGGCTATATACAGGAAGTACCAGGTAATAACATGGCTATATACAGGGAGTACCAGGTAATAACATGGCTATATACAGGAAGTATCAGGTAATAACATGGCTATATACAGGAAATACCAGGTAATAACATGGCTATATACAGGAAGTACCAGGTAATAACATGGCTATATACAGGAAGTACCAGGTAATAACATGGCTATATACAGGAAGTACCAGGTAATAACATGGCTATATACAGGGAGTACCAGGTAATAACATGGCTATATACAGGGAGTACCAGGTAATAACATGGCTATATACAGGGAGTACCAGTACTGAGTTAATGTGTAGTGGTATGAGGTAATAACATGGCTATATACAGGATGTCGATGTGCAGGGGTACGAGGTAGTTGAGGTAGATGTGTACATATAGGTAGGGATAAAGTGACTAAGCAACAGGATAGATAATAGACAGTAACAGCAGTATACTGTAGGTAGGGGTAAAGGATAGATAATAGACAGTAACAGCAGTATACTGTAGGTAGGGGTAAAGGATAGATAATAGACAGTAACAGCAGTATACTGTAGGTAGGGGTAAAGGATAGATAATAGACAGTAACAGCAGTAGGTAGGGGTAAAGGATAGATAATAGACAGTAACAGCAGTATACTGTAGGTAGGGGTAAAGGATAGATAATAGACAGTAACAGCAGTATACTGTAGGTAGGGGTAAAGGATAGATAATAGACAGTAACAGCAGTATACTGTAGGTAGGGGTAAAGGATAGATAATAGACAGTAACAGCAGTACGGGTAGGGGTAAAGGATAGATAATAGACAGTAACAGCAGTATACTGTAGGTAGGGGTAAAGGATAGATAATAGACAGTAACAGCAGTATACTGTAGGTAGGGGTAAAGGATAGATAATAGACAGTAACAGCAGTATACTGTAGGTAGGGGTAAAGGATAGATAATAGGCAGTAACAGCAGTATACTGTAGGTAGGGGTAAAGGATAGATAATAGACAGTAACAGCAGTATACTGTAGGTAGGGGTAAAGGATAGATAATAGACAGTAACAGCAGTATACTGTAGGTAGGGGTAAAGGATAGATAATAGACAGTAACAGCAGTATACTGTAGGTAGGGGTAAAGGATAGATAATAGACAGTAACAGCAGTATACTGTAGGTAGGGGTAAAGGATAGATAATAGACAGTAACAGCAGTATACTGTAGGTAGGGGTAAAGGATAGATAATAGACAGTAACAGCAGTATACTGTAGGTAGGGGTAAAGGATAGATAATAGACAGTAACAGCAGTATACTGTAGGTAGTGGTAAAGGGGTAAAGGTGTAATGAGTCTGAGGACCCATGCCAAATCTTTTCAGTCTCCTGAAGGGGGAATAGGCATTGTCGTGCCCTCTTCACGACTGTCTTGGTGTGCTTGTACCATGATAGTTTGTTGGTGATGTGGACAACAAGGAACTTGAAGCTCTCAACCTGCTCCACTACAGCCCCGTCGATGAGAATGGGGGTGTGCTCGGTCCTCCTTTATTTCCACGTAGTGTAAAAGCTAATGAGGATCCATAATAAACACCAGGAAGAGAAGCTGCTGCTGCTGTAAAAGCTAATGAGGATCCATAATAAACACCAGGAAGAGAAGCTACTGCTGCTGTTAAAGCTAATGAGGATCCATAATAAACACCAGGAAGAGAAGCTGCTGCTTCTTCTGTTAAAGCTAATGAGGATCCATAATAAACACCAGGAAGAGAAGCTGCTGCTTCTTCTGTTAAAGCTAATGAGGATCCATAATAAACACCAGGAAGAGAAGCTACTGCTGCTGTAAAAGCTAATGAGGATCCATAATAAACACCAGGAAGAGAAGCTGCTGCTGCTTCTGTTAAAGCTAATGAGGATCCATAATAAACAAATAAAATGTTATGTGATTTTTGTGTGGTTATTTAACAGTTAACTATCTGTGGTTGTTTTAAAGGGTTGTTTTAATGATTGTTGAATGTTTTTTTTTACAGACATTTGGTGAGAAGTTGCTGGGCATATTCTCCTGGGTGATGCCCATCTCTGTAGCTCTGTCGACATTCGGAGGAATCAACGGCTACCTCTTCACTTCTTCCAGGTACTCATAGTCTCGTAATATATATAGTCAGTGGTTCTCATAACCTCATAACCCCAAATCAATATACAGTCCACTTCATTCATAACCCCAAATCAATATACAGTCCACTTCATTCATAACCCCAAATCAATATACAGTCCACTTCATTCATAACCCCAAATCAATATACAGTCCACTTCATTCATAACCTAAATCAATATACAGTCCACTTCATTCATAACCCAAATCAATATACAGTCCACTTCATTCATAACCTAAATCAATATACAGTCCACTTCATTCATAACCCAAATCAATATACAGTCCACTTCATTCATAGCCCCAAATCAATATACAGTCCACTTCATTCATAACCCAAATCATTATACAGTCCACTTCATTCATAACCCAAATCAATATACAGTCCACTTCATTCATAACCCAAATCAATATACAGTCCACTTCATTCATAACCTAAATCAATATACAGTCCACTTCATTCATAACCCAAATCAATATACAGTCCACTTCATTCATAGCCCCAAATCAATATACAGTCCACTTCATTCATAACCCAAATCATTATACAGTCCACTTCATTCATAACCCAAATCAATATACAGTCCACTTCATTCATAACCCCAAATCAATATACAGTCCACTTCATTCATAACCTAAATCAATATACAGTCCACTTCATTCATAACCCAAATCAATATACAGTCCACTTCATTCATAGCCCCAAATCAATATACAGTCCACTTCATTCATAACCCCAAATCAATATACAGTCCACTTCATTCATAACCCCAAATCAATATACAGTCCACTTCATTCATAACCCCAAATCAATATACAGTCCACTTCATTCATAACCCCAAATCAATATACAGTCCACTTCATTCATAACCCCAAATCAATATACAGTCCACTTCATTCATAACCTAAATCAATATAGTCCACTTCATTCATAACCCCAAATCAATATACAGTCCACTTCATTCATAGCCCCAAATCAATATACAGTCCACTTCATTCATAACCCAAATCAATATACAGTCCACTTCATTCATAACCCCAAATCAATATACAGTCCACTTCATTCATAACCCAAATCAATATACAGTCCACTTCATTCATAACCCCAAATCAATATACAGTCCACTTCATTCATAGCGTATCTGTGGTGTAGCGCTGCAGGAATCCAACCCACAACCCCTTGGTGTTGCTAGCATCACCCTCCGACCAACTGCAAACACACCAAACGCTATTGTCCCTTTATCTCCTCCTCAGGTTGTGTTTCTCTGGAGCCAGAGAGGGTCACCTGCCTTACCTGTTGGCCATGATCCACCTGAAAAACTGCACCCCTATTCCTGCTCTGCTAGTCTGTGTAAGTTACTGCACCCCTATTCCCGCTCTGCTAGTCTGTGTAAGTTACTGCACCCCTATTCCCACTCTACTAGTCTGTGTAAATTACTGCACCCCTATTCCCACTCTGCTAGTCTGTGTAAATTACTGCACCCCTATTCCCACTCTGCTAGTCTGTGTAAATTACTGCACCCCTATTCCCACTCTGCTAGTCTGTGTAAGTTACTGCACCCCTATTCCCACTCTACTAGTCTGTGTAAGTTACTGCACCCCTATTCCCACTCTACTAGTCTGTGTAAGTTACTGCACCCCTATTCCCACTCTACTAGTCTGTGTAAATTACTGCACCCCTATTCCTGCTCTGCTAGTCTGTGTAAGTTACTGCACCTCTATTCCCGCTCTGCTAGTCTGTGTAAGTTACTGCACCTCTATTCCTGCTCTACTAGTCTGTGTAAATTACTGCACCCCTATTCCCACTCTACTAGTCTGTGTAAATTACTGCACCCCTATTCCCACTCTGCTAGTCTACATTACTGCAATTACTACCCATTCTTGCCTGCATTTGCCCACAGTTCCACAGGGCTGCACTAGTTCCTATAGACCCAAACCCCAGGGCTGCACTAGCCCCAAACCCCAGGGCTGCACTAGTTCCTATAGCCCCAAACCCCAGGGCTGCACCAGCCCCAAACCCCAGGGCTGCACTAGCCCCAAACCCCAGGGCTGCACTAGTTCCTATAGCCCCAAACCCCAGGGCTGCACTAGCCCCAAACGCCAGGGCTGCACTAATTCCTATAGCCCCAAACCCCAGGGCTGCACTAGTTCCTATAGCCCCAAACCCCAGGGCCGCTCTAGTTCCTATAGCCCCAAACCCCAGGGCTGCACTAGTTCCTATAGCGCCAAACCCCAGGGCTGTACTAGCCCCAAACCCCAGGGCTGCACTAGTTCCTATAGCGCCAAACCCCAGGGCTGCACTAGCCCCAAACCCCAGGGCTACACTAGCCCCAAACCCCAGGGCTGCACTAGCCCCAAACCCCAGGGCTGCACTAGTTCCTATAGCCCCAAACCCCAGGGCTGCACTAGCCCCAAACCCCAGGGCTGCACTAGCCCCAAACCCCAGGGCTGCACTAGTTCCTATAGCCCCAAACCCCAGGGCTGCACTAGTTCCTATAGCCCCAAACCCTAGGGCTGCTCTAGTTCCTATAGCCCCAAACCCCAGGGCTGCACTAGCCCCAAACCCCAGGGCTGCACTAGCCCCAAACCCCAGGGCTGTGCTAGTTCCTATAGCCCCAAACCCCAGGGCTGCACTAGTTCCTAAAGCCCCAAACCCCAGGGCTGCACTAGTTCCTATAGCCCCAAACCCCAGGGCTGCACTAGTTCCTTTAACCCCAAACCCCAGGGCTGCACTAGCCCCAAACCCCAGGGCTGCTCTAGTTCCTATAGCCCCAAACCCCAGGGCTGCACTAGCCCCAAACCCCAGGGCTGCTCTAGTTCCTATAGCCCCAAACCCCAGGGCCACACTAGCCCCAAACCCCAGGGCTTTGCTAGTTCCTCTAGCCCCAAACCCCAGGGCTGCACTAGCCCCAAATCCCAGGGCTGCTCTAGTTTCTATAGCCCTAAACCCCAGGGCTGCACTAGCCCCAAACCCCAGGGCTGCACTAGCCCCAAACCCCAGGGCTGCACTAGTTCCTATAGCCCCAAACCCCAGGGCTGCACTAGTTCCTATAGCCCCAAACCCCAGGGCTGCACTAGTTCCTATAGCCCCAAACCCCAGGGCTGCACTAGTTCCTATAGCCCCAAACCCCAGGGCTGCACTAGTTCCTATAGCCCCAAACCCCAGGGCTGCACTAGCCCTAAACCCCAGGGCTGTGCTATATATCTTTGTGTATAATGTTATAGTCTCCCAAAGTGTATGTTACGTCTATATTCATTGACCTCTGTTTCCTTCCTCCTCCACAGTGCGGAGCCACCATAGTGATCCTGTGTATCGGAGAGACTCACAACCTGATCAACTATGTTTCCTTTATTAACTTCCTGTCTTATGGAGTGACCATCGCTGGCCTGCTGTACTATCGCTGGAAGAGACCCAACCTGCTACGACCCATCAAGGTACAGCAGGCCTATATCTGGTGCTACTATATCTGGGAACTATTTACTAGTGCACACCGTAACCAGGAAATGAACTGGTCATTCTATTATTGATGGGAAACCAGGAAATGAACTGGTCATTCTATTACTGATGGGAAACCAGGAAATGAACTGGTCATTCTATTCCTGAATGGGAAACCAGGAAATGAACTGGTCATTCTATTACTGAGTGGGGAAACCAGGAAATGAACTGGTCATTCTATTACTGAGTGGGAAACCAGGAAATGAACTGGTCATTCTATTACTGAATGGGAAACCAGGAAATGAACTGGTCATTCTATTACTGAATGGGAAACCAGGAAATGAACTGGTCATTCTATTACTGATGGAAAACCAGGAAATGAACTGGTCATTCTATTACTGAATGGGAAACCGGACGTTGTGCTGTGGTGTATTACGATTGGTTTTTTATCTCTTCCTCCCGTCCTCCCTCGTCTCTCCCCCTCCCTCTATCCTCTCCCCCATCTCCCCCATCCTCCCTTGTCTCTCCCCCTCCCTCTATCCTCTCCCCCCTCCTCCCCGGTCCTCCCTCCCCCCTCCTCCCCGGTCCTCCCTCTCCCCCGTTCTCCCCCTCCCTCTCCCCCATCCTCCCTCGTCTCTCCCCCCTCCCTCTATCCTCTCCCCATTCCCCTTCTTTCTTCTCCCCCATCCTCCCTCCCTCTATCCTCTCCTCCCCTCCCCCTCTCCCTTCAGGTGAGTGTGTTGGTCCCAATCAGTTACCTGGTGTTCTGGGCGGTGCTGCTGGGGTTCAGCCTGTACTCGGAGCCCGTGGTGTGTGGCATGGGGATCGTCATCATGCTCACCGGGGTACCCGTCTACTTCGTGGGGGTCCACTGGAAGAACAAGCCCAGATGTGTCTACAGGGTCGTGGGTGAGTGACTCCTCCACTCCTTGTCCATGTAGGTCACCAGACGCTCTTATTCAGAGCAAACTTACAGTCATTCAACTAAGGGAGGTAAGACAACCACAGTCACAGTCATCCTGCCGTCTCTGTATCGACACCGATAAGGCAGCAGAGTCACATGCTGCCATCTCTGTATCGACACCGATAAGGCAGCAGAATGATTGTCTGCCGTCTCTGCATCGACACCGATAAGGCAGCAGAGTGACATGCTGCCGAATGACATGCTGCCGTCTCTGCATCGACACCGATAAGGCAGCAGAATGATTGTCTGCCGTCTCTGCATCGACACCGATAAGGCAGCAGAATGATTGTCTGCCGTCTCTGCATCGACACCGATAAGGCAGCAGAATGAAATACTGCCGTCTCTGCATCGACACCGATAAGGCAGCAGAATGATTGTCTGCCGTCTCTGTATCGACACTGATAAGGCAGCAGAATGATTGTCTGCCGTCTCTGCATCGACACCGATAAGGCAGCAGAATGAAATACTGCCGTCTCTGCATCGACACCGATAAGGCAGCAGAATGATTGTCTGCCGTCTCTGCATCGACACCGATAAGGCAGCAGAGTGACATGCTGCCGTCTGCAGAATATGTGTCTGTCACGAGAATTTTCAATCCCATTGATAATAACTAACAATTATTAAAGCTTTGACTAATTCCCGAGGTTTGTAAGACCCCGGGTTTAATAATAACTAGGCAAAGACTCAGGTTATGCGAAAGGTTCGTACAGTTTATTCACGAGAACGTTCTGAAGTCCATTTTATAACTCACTCCCTACTTACGCACATACATACACACGAACACGTCCTTCCCCATGGTTTATCACTACCAAACTGGCAGTTCCATTCCCCCCGAGATTAGAGGAACCTTGAAAGGACTCCCTGTCCTATCGTAAGTTTCTAGCCAGGTCCAGGTCATACACAGTTTAATTGTTCTCGGTATTTTCTTAGTCACACACACACACACATTTCTACTTGTCTCGATCAAACCTTTTTAGACTGAAGTTTATCGTTCTAATTGATTATACATGTTACAGAATCGAATGATTACTAATAGTTACGTTTGTCTAATTATTCATTATATATGTTACATAATGTCATAATTACGTTTCAGGGTGGAATTCTTTAGTCATTACTTTTAAGCATATAAATTCCCTTATCAGTGTCTTACAGCAGAATGAAACGCTGCCATCTGCAGAATATGTGTCTTACAGCAGAATGACATTTTTTTTGTCATGAAGTTGTGATCTACCACTAGAGGGCCGTACAAGTCTGCTTTTCCAGAAGACGCCCCCAAACATTATCATGTTGAGTTGGAGTCAGTGATTTTACTGTATACGTCTCTGACCTCGCTGCCTGTCTGTTCTGTTCCAGAGTGTGTGACCTACGTGGGTCAGAAGCTGTGTTTCGTGGTGTTCCCCCAAGAAGACCTGTCAGAGATCACCCCCCTCACATCCTCGGATAAACACAACGACTGAACGAGCCCCCTCCCTCACAGCCTCGGATAAACACAACGACTGAACGAGCCCCTCCCTCACAGCCTCGGATAAACACAACGACTGAACGAGCCCCCTCACAGCCTCGGATAAACACAACGACTGAACGAGCCCCCTCACATCCTCGGATAAACACAACGACTGAACGAGCCCCTCCCTCACAGCCTCGGATAAACACAACAACTGGACAAGCCCCCTCACAGCCTCGGATAAACACAACGACTGAACAAGCCCCCTCCCTCACAGCCTCGGATAAACACAACGACTGAACGAGCCCCCTCACAGCCTCGGATAAACACAACGACTGAACGAGCCCCTCCCTCACAGCCTCGGATAAACACAACAACTGGACAAGCCCCCTCACAGCCTCGGATAAACACAACGACTGAACGAGCCCCTCCCTCACAGCCTCGGATAAACACAACGACTGAACGAGCCCCCTCACAGCCTCGGATAAACACAACAACTGGACAAGCCCCCTCACAGCCTCAGATAAACACAACGACTGAACGAGCTCCCTCACAGTCTCGGATAAACACAACGACTGAACACCTCTCCCCCTCACAGCCTCGGATAAACACAACGACTGAACGAGCCCCTCCCTCACAGCCTCCGATAAACACAACAACTGAACATCTCTCTCCCTCACGCCTCGGATAAACACAACAACTGAACACCTCTCCCCCTCACAGCCTCGGATAAACACAACAACTGAACACCTCTCTCCCTCACAGCCTCGGATAAACACAACAACTGAACACCTCTCTCTCTCCGTCCATCTAACAGCTGCCAGAACGGCCTGATCCGTCTGCCTACCAGGAACTTTTTAAACCTCTTTCTGTTCGTTGCCTTCTACTCCCTGGATGCATCCCCAACTGGCACCCTATTCCCTATGATAGTGCACTACTTTTGACCAAAGCACCATGGGCCCTGGTGTAAAGTAGTGCACTACATAGGGAATAGAGTACTATTTTAGGCCACACAAGGGTCTCTCCTCAAGAGTAAAGAGAGAGTTTCCATCCTGGTACTTCTGAGAGGCTGTCTCCAGGCTCTTCCATCCTGGTACTTCTGAGAGGCTGTCTCCAGGCTGTGTTTAGTGGGAGGGGCATCAGGGATCAGTAAAGGTTGTATTGGTCGATACACCCTCCCAATGCCAAGACACCATACTCAAGGAACTTTTGTTTTATGAGATATTTGTTTTTGAAATGAGTCTAATCTTTGTCAATTTTATTGTGCCTTACAAGTGGGGATAGTTAAAAAAAAAAAAATTATAATAATTATTTGATGCGGCCTATTGATTTTTGTGGTGATATTAAGTTTAAACTGTGTACTATTCCATGATGTACAGTAGTAGTTGCAGTGGTTTTCCTTTGGCTGCACTTCCTACTACTTCCTATGACTTCCACTGAGCTTTTTTCCCTGTAGTAACTGACCTGTAGTAACTGACCTGTAGTAACTGACCTGTAGTAACTGACCTGTAGTAACTGACCTGTAGTAACTGACCTGTAGTAACTGACCTGTAGTAACTGACCTGTGCGCCTGAGACTGACCTGTAGTAACTGACCTGTAGTAACTTCTAGAGTTTGGTGTTGATGGGATACGGTCTGACCTGTAGTAACTTCTAGAGTTTGGTGTTGATGGGATACGGTCTGACCTGTAGTAACTTCTAGAGTTTGGTGTTGACGGGATACCACTTGCGTCCCAAATGGCACCCTATTCCCTTGATAGTGCATTACTTTTGTGCACTACATAGGGAATAGGGTGCCATCGTTGACACCACTATAGTCTCTCTCTATCTCTTCCTAGAAGAAGGATGCTTCGGTTAAGCCCCAAGGCATTCAGCAGGGAAAGCTTCCAAACTAAACCCCAGCAGCACTTAGTCAACTTGTTTCAATCGACTTGCTTCACAAGGCAATATAATATGTTAAGTTAAATGCCTTTTTTTTTATATACCAGACGCCAAGTACATAGAGTCAATAGTTACTTTGACATTGACGCACAAGTACAATGTCCACAATTAGTGAAACTCCTGAAAAGATAACAGAGGATATTGAAAACTATTGAAAACTCCTGAAAAGACGAGAGGAGATTGAAAACTATTGAAAACTCCTGAAAAGACAAGAGGAGATTGAAAACTATTGAAAACTCTCTGGAAGTCATTTTAGTCTATGCAAAACAGTGTTTGGGATTCCATACTAGACGTGCGCCTCAAATGGCGCCACATTCCCTACGTAGTGCACTACTTTTGACCAGGATCTATAGGGTAGTAGTGCACTACTTTTGACCAGGATCTATAGGGTAGTAGTGCACTACTTTTGACCAGGGTCTATAGGGTAGTAGTGCACTACTTTTGACCAGGGTCTATAGGGTAGTAGTGCACTACTTTTGACCAGGGTCAATAGGGTAGTAGTGCACTACATAGGGAATAGGGTACCGTTAGGAACAAAGCCTAGGAATGTTCATGCTTTTTATTGCCTTTTTATAGCCTGCAACACTAGATAGTGAGGACTGAGGTTTTGCACTTTGAATCTCTCTGCAGGGTTTTTTTTTAAATGCAGAGGGGTAAGTAACTATGCCACTAATACCAAGGGACGCTTCCTGCCCATCTGCCTATAAACAGCACTGCCAATCATTATGAAATGATGAGTCCACAGAGTTAATTCACTGTGTTCCAGACGGTACTTTCAGAATTGGATCCACTTCCTTATCTAATATCGCTGTGTTCCAGACGGTACTTTCAGAATTGGATCCACTTCCTTATCTAATATCGCTGTGTTCCAGACGGTACTTTCAGAATTGGATCCACTTCCTTATCTAATATCGCTGTGTTCCAGACGGTACTTTCAGAATTGGATCCACTTCCTTATCTAATATCGCTGTGTTCCAGACGGTACTTTCAGAATTGGATCCACTTCCTTATCTAATATCGCTGTGTTCCAGATGGTACTTTCAGAATTGGATCCACTTCCTTATCTAATTCGCTGTGTTCCAGACGGTACTTTCAGAATTGGATCCACTTCCTTATCTAATATCGCTGTGTTCCAGACGGTACTTTCAGAATTGGATCCACTTCCTTATCTAATATCGCTGTGTTCCAGACGGTACTTTCAGAATTGGATCCACTTCCTTATCTAATATCGCTGTGTTCCAGATGGTACTTTCAGAATTGGATCCACTTCCTTATCTAATTCGCTGTGTTCCAGACGGTACTTTCAGAATTGGATCCACTTCCTTATCTAATTCGCTGTGTTCCAGACGGTACTTTCAGAATTGGATCCACTTCCTTATCTAATTCGCTGTGTTCCAGACGGTACTTTCAGAATTGGATCCACTTCCTTATCTAATTCGCTGTGTTCCAGACGGTACTTTCAGAATTGGATCCACTTCCTTATCTAATATCGCTGTGTTCCAGATGGTACTTTCAGAATTGGATCCACTTCCTTATCTAATTCGCTGTGTTCCAGACGGTACTTTCAGAATTGGATCCACTTCCTTATCTAATTCGCTGTGTTCCAGACGGTACTTTCAGAATTGGATCCACTTCCTTATCTAATTCGCTGTGTTCCAGACGGTACTTTCAGAATTGGATCCACTTCCTTATCTAATTCGCTGTGTTCCAGACGGTACTTTCAAAAATGGCTTCACTGGAAGCATATTCCACCCACTGTGGAAGCATATTCCCATTCTCACAAACATAACAGCATGAAATCCTTGTTTTGTCCTCTGTGTGAGTAACTAGCTATACTGTTACAGATGTTACAGACCATGCATGTGTCTTAAAGGCCTTACACAGAGTCACACACACAGAGCCCAATATCAGGCTAAAGATATGGCTCTGGTTATACAATAGCTGTCCATTTCTGGTCTCACAGACAGTCACTGTGTGTCCCTAGTCCCTCCTCCTCCTCTACAGTCACTGTGTGTCCCTCCTCCTCCTCTACAGTCTCTGTGTGTCCCTCCTCCTCCTCTACAGTCACTGTGTGTCCCTCCTCCTCCTCTACAGTCTCTGTGTGTCCCTCCTCCTCTACTTTCCTCTGCATGCTGTGGAGTTCACCAGGACTTCTCCATGAACGGTGTGGGTCTGCTGCTTCACACACACACTGGGTGTGTTCCAGGTGGTCTGTTTTTGCAGTCATGATGCACATCTCAGAAGATTACAATACGTCATATTTACGAGCTAGCCTGAGATGTTAAAAAAAACCTCTCCGGGCATTGTGACTCGGGAACACACCCACACCCTCAATGCTAATACTGTAAACATGTCTATGTGTTTTTCTGCAGTTTCCTTCCTAATACTGTAAAACATGTCTATGTGTTTTTCTGCAGTTTCCTTCCAGCTCTCCCACAGTGAGGCGCATGGTTAGCTCAACACAACAGTGTAAATATTTGTGTAAAGTAAAAGTGTCAGGGATTCATGGTAAACATCGCATTCCTCCGACGTCTTGTGATACATGCTATACACACGTACAGTAACAATGGTGTAATTTTTGGTGAACTTTTCTGTTTTGTAAAATAATATAAAATGTATGAGGATAACAATAATAGCTTATTAAATATAATTGTGGAAAAACAAAAGTGATATTTATATTTTCCAAAATTATTTGTGTGTGTTTATGTGTGCATAGAGGTACCTCTACTATCATCAGTGGTAGGTATCTCTACTATAATCAGTGGTATCTCTACTATCATCAGTGGTATCTCTACTATCATCAGTGGTATCTCTACTATCATCAGTGGTATCTCTACTATCATCAGTGGTAGGTATCTCTACTATCATCAGTGGTATCTCTACTATCATCAGTGGTACCTCTACTATCATCAGTGGTAGGTATCTCTACTATCATCAGTGGTATCTCTACTATCATCAGTGGTATCTCTACTAACACATTTTTTTATATATATGCTGTATATAATTATACATATTCGGGTTGTCAAAGTTAACATGTTTATATTGTGTTAATGCATGACATTTATTATCAGCTTACATTTTTGGGGGGGAACACCATTAATCAATTTATTTTCCTCTAGGAACCTTTTTAAAGCACACGTTTCCTGCAAGGAACCTTTTTATAGCACACGTTTCCTGCAAGGAACCTTTTCAAGCACACGTTTCCTGCAAGGAACCTTTTCAAGCACACGTTTCCTGCAAGGAACCTTTTAAAGCACACGTTTCCGCTAGGAACCTTTTAAAGCACACGTTTCCGCAAGGACCCTTTTAAAGGCAGAACACAACACCGCTACAGTCAATGTTTGTGCCTTTACATTGAACTCCTTTACATCGCTGAAGACCGTGTGTCTCTAGCACAAATCATGTCAAAGTTATGGCCAATATTACCGGAGCGATGTTCTTTCTTCCTGCCGTGGATTTGTGCGCCAGTCGCGGGGACGCTTTCAACTACTCACGAACAATCCATTTTTGGGGGGGGGGGTTGATAACAAACGACATTGTTTAGTTAGCAAGTCATGTTACCTAGCCTGATATAACTGACCACTGACTAGGCTATGCACAAATTTGGATGGCACAGGAAGAACATGAAAAAGAATGGGCTTCTCGAAGAGAAGCTTGTAACGTCTGCTTCCCAACTCAAACTCTCAAAAAAACGTAGATCCCCCTGAACGCAGCTCACTCTCCAGATCCCCGACACCTGTATTCTGATCACCTGTTCACACACCTGTATGTCATTATCACACACTATTTAGTTCAGTTCTTTGCACACCGTCACTGTGAGGTATTGTTTGTTTTGTGACACACTTCTATTCGGAGCGCTGTGTTTCCCGTGATGTAATCATCCTAACGACGCCTTTTTGCCTTTTCCCTGCCTGTACTTCAGCCTATCGGATTTCCTGTTATCAACCTGTTGCCTGATCACCCGGACAACGTTAGTATCCTTTTCCCTGCCTGTAATGTTACCTTTTTGGACCCCCTGTGTATGACCTTCTGCCTGCCCCTGGACCCAGCTACCTGCCTCCTCCTGTGTATGACCTTCTGCCTGCCCCTGGACCCAGCTACCTGCCCCTGGACCCAGCTACCTGCCTCCTCCTGTGTATGACCTTCTGCCTGCCCCTGGACCCAGCTACCTACCTCCTGCTGTGTATGACCTGCCTGCCCCTGGACCCAGCTACCTGCCTCCTCCTGTGTATGACCTTCTGCCTGCCCCTGGACCCAGCTACCTGCCTCCTCCTGTGTATGACCTTCTGCCTGCCCCTGGACCCAGCTACCTGCCCCTGGACCCAGCTACCTGCCTCCTCCTGTGTATGACCTTCTGCCTGCCCCTGGACCCAGCTACCTACCTCCTGCTGTGTATGACCTGCCTGCCCCTGGACCCAGCTACCTGCCTCCTCCTGTGTATGACCTTCTGCCTGCCCCTGGACCCAGCTACCTGCCTCCTCCTGTGTATGACCTTCTGCCTGCCCCTGGACCCAGCTTCCTGCCCCTGGACCCAGCTACCTGCCCCTGGACCCAGCTTCCTGCCCCTGGACCCAGCTTCCTGCCCCTGGACCCAGCTACCTGCCCCTGGACCCAGCTTCCTGCCCCTGGACCCAGCTTCCTGTCTCCTCCTGTGGTCCTTTACCTATAAACACCTTCTGCACCCTGCTCTTGAAACCAGCTCTCTGTCTCCCATCTTGTTCATTACAATGCTTCAATGTTAGGCTGCATATGGAAGAGTGGGGTGAGGATATGTGAGAGCGGGAGTTTGTTTTGCATGTCCCGGTGGGTGGAGATTTCACTGAACCCTTAACCCTTAGCCAACAATTTCCGCAGCCCCGCTGAAATAGAATTAACATAATAATAAAAAAATCCCTGGCAAAATCTGTCTGTAACGCTAGAGATATCTGTTTTTTTTCCCCCACATTTTGTTATGTTACAGCCTTATTCTAAAACTGATCAAATTGTTTTTTCCCCCCCTCATCAATCTACACACAATACCCCCATAATGACGTCACAATACCCCGTAATGACGTCACAATACCCCGTAATGACATCACAATACCCCCATAATGACGTCACAATACCCCCGTAATGACGTCACAATACCCCCGTAATGACATCACAATACCCCCGTAATGACGTCACAATACCCCCGTAATGACATCACAATACCCCCGTAATGACGTCACAATACCCCCGTAATGACATCACAATACCCCCGTAATGACGTCATAATACCCCCGCAATGACATCACAATACCCCCGTAATGACGAAGCAATACCCCCATAATGACGTCACAATACCCCGTAATGACGTCACAATACCCCGTAATGACGTCACAATACCCCCGTAATGACGTCGCAATACCCCCGTAATGACATCACAAGACCCCCGTAACAATACCCCCGTAATGACATCACAATACCCCCGTAATGACATCACAATACCCCCGTAATGACGAAGCAATACCCCCATAATGACGTCACAATACCCCCGTAATGACATCACAATACCCCCGTAATGACATCACAATACCCCCGTAATGACGTCACAATACCCCCGTAATGACATCACAATACCCCCGTAATGACATCACAATACCCCCGTAATGACATCACAATACCCCCGTAATGACATCACAATACCCCCGTGATGACATCACAATACCCCCGTAATTACGTCATAATACCCCCGCAATGACATCACAATACCCCCGTAATGACGAAGCAATACCCCCATAATGACGTCACAATACCCCGTAATGACGTCACAATACCCCCGTAATGACGTCGCAATACCCCCGTAATGACATCACAATACCCCCGTAATGACATCACAATACCCCCGTAATGACATCACAATACCCCCGTAATGACGAAGCAATACCCCCATAATGACGTCACAATACCCCCGTAATGACATCACAATACCCCCGTAATGACGATCAGCAATACCCCCGTAATGACGTCACAATACCCCCGTAATGACGTCACAATACCCCCGTAATGACATCACAATACCCCCGTAATGACGAAGCAATCCGATCAAGTTGTAGAAACATCTGAAGGATGATCAATGGAAACAGGAAGCATCTCTATTTCGACTCTCATAGCAAAGGTTCTGAATACGTATGTAAATAAGGTATTTCTGAGGGGTTTTTTTGTAAATAAATTTGCTAATATTTAAAAAAATATAAAAATAAATGTTTTCGCTTTGTTATTACGGGAAAAATTATTGAATCCATTTTAGAATAAGGCTCTAGCCTAACAAAATGTGTAAAAAGGGATAAGGACTGAATATTTTCCCAATGCACTGTATATATGGAGATAGTTTCTTTCCTAAAATAATAAATAAGTGTCAATTATTTTTATTTTTTTCCTGATTTCTTACATCTCTCAGATATAGGACAGACACTTCATAACAAAACTTCCTTTACATTTTTTGGGGTGGGTCTATCTGTTATCCATGTAGTAAATCTGCGTTTCTACTGGCTAATATCAATAATGCCATATTCAATGTTTCATCAAATAATGTTTTTTTTTTAATTATAACTTCTTATACCTTCTAGGGTCTTAAAAAGCTAAATCAACTAGCTAAATGGTCCTTGGTATGACCATGTTAAAAACAACTCCATAATATGTCAGCTTAGAAAAACCTTTCTTTGGGGCCAAATTTGAGGGGGGAAAAAGGGGGGGGGAAAAATAATAATTGAATTGAAATGTCGCTCTGGATAAGTGTGTCTGCTAAATGACTAAAATGTAAAAATGTATTAACTAATGCCATTAACTCGATTCATTATTTAAATAGTTTGACGACAGCTCTAATATATATAGTTCCTTCAGAAAGTATTCACACCCCTCGACATATTCACATTTTTATTATGTTACAACCTTGAATTTTCCAAAATGGATTAAATAAATAAAATTTAAAAATAATCTCACCCATCTACACACAATAACCCATAATGACGAAAGTGAAAACATTACACGGGTGATATTCTCCTGGCCGTAAAGGGTTAACGAGGTATTAAAACACCTGAAATTACACAGACCATACAGCCATACAGGAAGAGTGTGACAGACAGACAGACAGACAGACAGACAGACAGACAGACAGACAGACAGACAGACTGACAGACTGCTAGACAGACAGACAGACAGGCAGGCAGGCAGGCAGGCAGACAGACAGACAGACAGACAGACTGCTAGACAGACAGACAGACAGGCAGGCAGGCAGGCAGGCAGACAGACAGACAGACAGGCAGGCAGGCAGACAGACAGACAGACTGCTAGCCAGCCAGACAGGCAGGCAGAAGGACAGACAGGCAGACAGACAGACTGCTAGCCAGCCAGCCAGACAGACAGACAGACAGGCAGACAGACAGGCAGACAGACTGCTAGCCAGACAGACAGACGGACGGACGGACGGACGGGCGGACGGGCGGCGGGCGGACGGACGGGGTTGGAGGTGAGAGAGTTCTCTAACGGAACATCATTATTAAGTCTGTAATAGTATAATAATAATAATACTCATTAAAGTGGAACCGACCAAGTGTTTTAACTACTTTGCAGATATGAAATAAATAGACAATCACAATATCAGTAAAAAAAAACAAAATAAATCCCAGTTTACGCTATAAAAACCAACTTTATAACATTCCATGATGTAGAGTAAGGCATTGTTGGCAGAACAGATGAATGCAGTTCAAATGCATGATTAATAGAATTCACCAATACATTTCTTGGTCGTTTCCAAAAAACATATTGCTATCAGGTTGTAAATCAACAGCTGGCCTGCTACATTGTTTGCTGCCTTCCCATTCGGGATGCATTGTTTCAGTTTCAATGAAACCAAAAAACATACTTAAGTTATAAAGGCTGGGAATGTCAATACAATCAAACTAGCAAAGGGCAACGATCACAAGTCAGTGTTAACGTGGCTAATAGGCTAACGTATCTATTTATGTAGAAAGCTAAAAACACAGAGGCTAACGTTAGCTAGCTAGCTGTTAGGAGGATGTCATGTCAGTGGAGGAGAGGGTGAGTGACTGACTGTTTCCCCCTCATATTGTTTTTCGGTGGCTACACACAGCTAGAGAATGCAGGTGTAATTTCGTTAGCTAGCAAGAAATGTGAATCGCTTCGCTAGCTAGCTATGTTGAAGTTGAACGACTGCTTATCGAGTTAGCATATCTCTTGCGTTTCGCAAATTTACTCTTGGCTATCTACTCTGATTTCAGAGCACTCTCGTCTGAGTGTGCCAGAGCGCAGAATAACTGATGAATTTACCAATAACTAATTTACGAACGCGCAAAACCCACTGAATATGACCGGGGTCGGTAAACGTCGGCAAAAAAAAGTCATAATTAGTCAAGGACGTTCTAGATAACATGTAAACAGCCTAACCAGCTCTGCTAGGGAGAGTAAAACGGTCACACTGAGGTGTTCTCTCATTCGTTCTCCGGAAATAGATAGCTAACAAGCTAGCCAACTTTTGCCAGTTAGCTTGGGTGCTTGGTTGGGACAAGCATGCATTGGCAGGCAAGCTGCAGAAGGCTAGCATTAGTTCTTCATCTGGCTAGCATTAGTTATTGATCTGGCTAGCATTAGTTGTTGATCTGGCTAGCATTAGTTGTTGATCTGGCTAGCATTAGTTGTTGATCTGGCTAGCATTAGTTCTTCATCTGGCTAGCATTAGTTATTGATCTGGCTAGCATTAGTTGTTGATCTGGCTAGCATTAGTTGTTGATCTGGCTAGCATTAGTTGTTGATCTGGCTAGCATTAGTTATTGATCTGGCTAGCATTAGTTGTTGATCTGGCTAGCATTAGTTGTTGATCTGGCTAGCATTAGTTGTTGATCTGGCTAGCATTAGTTGTTGATCTGGATAGCATTAGTTATTCATCTGGCTAGCATTAGTTGTTGATCTGGCTAGCATTAGTTGTTGATCTGGCTAGCATTAGTTGTTGATCTGGCTAGCATTAGTTGTTGATCTGGCTAGCATTAGTTGTTGATCTGGCTAGCATTAGTTGTTGATCTGGCTAGCATTAGTTGTTGATCTGGCTAGCATTAGTTGTTGATCTGGCTAGCATTAGTTGTTGATCTGGCTAGCATTAGTTGTTGATCTGGCTAGCATTAGTTGTTGATCTGGCTAGCATTAGTTGTTGATCTGGCTAGCATTAGTTATTGATCTGGCTAGCATTAGTTGTTCATCTGGCTAGCATTAGTTGTTGATCTGGCTAGCATTAGTTGTTGATCTGGCTAGCATTAGTTGTTGATCTGGATAGCATTAGTTATTGATCTGGCTAGCATTAGTTATTCATCTGGCTAGCATTAGTTATTGATCTGGCTAGCATTAGTTGTTGATCTGGCTAGCATTAGTTGTTGATCTGGCTAGCATTAGTTGTTGATCTGGCTAGCATTAGTTGTTGATCTGGCTAGCATTAGTTGTTGATCTGGCTAGCATTAGTTGTTGATCTGGCTAGCATTAGTTGTTGATCTGGCTAGCATTAGTTATTGATCTGGCTAGCATTAGTTATTGATCTTGTTGTTGATGTGTATAACAGAGAGAGAGAGTCTACCTTTTCATGGTTATTGATGTGTATAACTGAGAGAGAGTCTGCCTTTTCATGGTTATTGATGTGTATAACTGAGGGAGAGAGAGTCTACCTTTTCATGGTTATTGATGTGTATAACTGAGAGAGAGAGTCTACCTTTTCATGGTTATTGATGTGTATAACAGAGAGAGAGAGAGAGAGTCTACCTTTTCATGGTTATTGATGTGTATAACTGAGAGAGAGTCTACCTTTTCATGGTTATTGATGTGTATAACTGAGGGAGAGAGTCTACCTTTTCATGGTTATTGATGTGTATAACTGAGAGAGAGTCTACCTTTTCATGGTTATTGATGTGTATAACTGAGAGAGAGAGTCTACCTTTTCATGGTTATTGATGTGTATAACTGAGAGAGAGAGAGAGAGTCTACCTTTTCATGGTTGTTGATGTGTATAACTGAGAGAGAGTCTACCTTTTCATGGTTATTGATGTGTATAACTGAGGAGAGAGAGAGAGTCTACCTTTTCATGGTTATTGATGTGTATAACTGAGAGAGAGAGTCTACCTTTTCATGGTTATTGATGTGTATAACTGAGAGAGAGAGAGAGAGTCTACCTTTTCATGGTTGTTGATGTGTATAACTGAGAGAGAGAGAGTCTACCTTTTCATGGTTATTGATGTGTATAACTGAGAGAGAGAGTCTACCTTTTCATGGTTGTTTGACCAATAGGACTGGCAAGTTCCCAAACGTAAGAGGACTCTCCCGTGGTATTTACATATTTGCAGAAATCCATTCAGGTGTGTATTTTGTGGCTTTTGCCGAATGCATTCTAATGTCTCGCTGTTGCAAATACCTGTAAACACACAGTCCAGTTCAAAGTGAATGATGGCAGGCCCGTGTGGCAAATGGCTTTGTTTGCATATAGGTCCTACCGTACCTCTGATTGGCTAAAAGGCCCACCAATCTGCGTAGACTCCGGTCCTGGACGAGACAGATGTTTTTATTAGGTTTTATGTACTGCAGTGTCTGTTAATTGTCCAAACGCACAGCCGCTTTCCCACTCTATATATTACTACAGAATTTTCACAAAATGCCTTCCTATATACGCAATTCCCTAAACATTCTACGAATGTATTAAAAATGTTAAAAAGACAATATCTAAGCGCTCGCTTGTCAGAAAATGTGAAGAAAAAAAAAGAAAAAAACACATAGCATATTCTTCCTGGGGGTGAATATGAACAGATTTTAATAAGATTTAATGTTGCTAAAATGTTGTCAGTTCCCCTTTAACAACATGACCTTTAATAAACACCAGGGGGACTTCCTGCTGTCTGTCTCTCCATCATTACCAACATGACCTTTAATAAACACCAGGGGACTTCCTGCTGTCTGTCTCTCCATCATTACCAACATGACCTTTAATAAACACCAGACTTCCTGCTGTCTGTCTCTCCATCATTACCAACATGACCTTTAATAAACACCAGACTTCCTGCTGTCTGTCTCTCCATCATTACCAACATGACCTTTAATAAACACCAGGGGGACTTCCTGCTGTCTGTCTCTCCATCATTACCAACATGACCTTTAATAAACACCAGGGGGACTTCCTGCTGTCTGTCTCTCCATCATTACCAACATGACCTTTAATAAACACCAGGGGGACTTCCTGCTGTCTGTCTCTCCATCATTACCAACATGACCTTTAATAAACACCAGGGGACTTCCTGCTGTCTGTCTCTCCATCATTACCAACATGACCTTTAATAAACACCAGGGGACTTCCTGCTGTCTGTCTCTCCATCATTACCAACATGACCTTTAATAAACACCAGACTTCCTGCTGTCTGTCTCTCCATCATTACCAACATGACCTTTAATAAACACCAGGGGACTTCCTGCTGTCTGTCTCTCCATCATTACCAACATGACCTTTAATAAACACCAGGGGACTTCCTGCTGTCTGTCTCTCCATCATTACCAACATGACCTTTAATAAACACCAGACTTCCTGCTGTCTGTCTCTCCATCATTACCAACATGACCTTTAATAAACACCAGGGGGACTTCCTGCTGTCTGTCTCTCCATCATTACCAACATGACCTTTAATAAACACCAGACTTCCTGCTGTCTGTCTCTCCATCATTACCAACATGACCTTTAATAAACACCAGGGGGACTTCCTGCTGTCTGTCTCTCCATCATTACCAACATGACCTTTAATAAACACCAGACTTCCTGCTGTCTGTCTCTCCATCATTACCAACATGACCTTTAATAAACACCAGACTTCCTGCTGTCTGTCTCTCCATCATTACCAACATGACCTTTAATAAACACCAGACTTCCTGCTGTCTGTCTCTCCATCATTACCAACATGACCTTTAATAAACACCAGACTTCCTGCTGTCTGTCTCTCCATCATTACCAACATGACCTTTAATAAACACCAGGGGGACTTCCTGCTGTCTGTCTCTCCATCATTACCAACATGACCTTTAATAAACACCAGACTTCCTGCTGTCTGTCTCTCCATCATTACCAACATGACCTTTAATAAACACCAGACTTCCTGCTGTCTGTCTCTCCATCATTACCAACATGACCTTTAATAAACACCAGGGGGACTTCCTGCTGTCTGTCTCTCCATCATTACCAACATGACCTTTAATAAACACCAGACTTCCTGCTGTCTGTCTCTCCATCATTACCAACATGACCTTTAATAAACACCAGGGGGACTTCCTGCTGTCTGTCTCTCCATCATTACCAACATGACCTTTAATAAACACCAGGGGGACTTCCTGCTGTCTGTCTCTCCATCATTACCAACATGACCTTTAATAAACACCAGGGGACTTCCTGCTGTCTGTCTCTCCATCATTACCAACATGACCTTTAATAAACACCAGGGGGACTTCCTGCTGTCTGTCTCTCCATCATTACCAACATGACCTTTAATAAACACCAGACTTCCTGCTGTCTGTCTCTCCATCATTACCAACATGACTTCCTGCTGTCTGTCTCTCCATCATTACCAACATGACCTTTAATAAACACCAGACTTCCTGCTGTCTGTCTCTCCATCATTACCAACATGACCTTTAATAAACACCAGACTTCCTGCTGTCTGTCTCTCCATCATTACCAACATGACCTTTAATAAACACCAGGGGGACTTCCTGCTGTCTGTCTCTCCATCATTACCAACATGACCTTTAATAAACACCAGACTTCCTGCTGTCTGTCTCTCCATCATTACCAACATGACCTTTAATAAACACCAGGGGGACTTCCTGCTGTCTGTCTCTCCATCATTACCAACATGACCTTTAATAAACACCAGACTTCCTGCTGTCTGTCTCTCCATCATTACCAACATGACCTTTAATAAACACCAGGGGGACTTCCTGCTGTCTGTCTCTCCATCATTACCAACATGACCTTTAATAAACACCAGGGGACTTCCTGCTGTCTGTCTCTCCATCATTACCAACATGACCTTTAATAAACACCAGGGGGACTTCCTGCTGTCTGTCTCTCCATCATTACCAACTGTTGTCCTGGGCTGTGTCCCAAATGGCCCCTGTATTGTCTCGGTAGTGCCCTCATTTTGTACAGAGCCATATGGGGTAAGTCTTAGACCAGAGCTTGTGAGGCTCCGGTCAGGAGTATCGTGCTGTAAAGGGAATTAGAGTGCCATTTCAGACGCATCCCAGAAGCCTTTCAGTAACAACAGATAGGAAAGATATTCCCTAACCATGCCCTATAGCCTACCCCATAGGGCTCTGTTCCCTAACTATGCCCTATAGCCTACCCTATAGAGCTCTGTTCCCTAACCATGCCCTATAGCCTACCCCATAGGGCTCTGTTCCCTAACCATGCCCTATAGCCTACCCCATAGGGCTCTGTACCCTAACCATGCCCTATAGCCTACCCTATAGGGCTCTGTTCTCTAACCATGCCCTATAGCCTACCCCATAGGGCTCTGTTCCCTAACCATGCCCTATAGCCTACCCCATAGGGCTCTGTTCCCTAACCATGCCCTATAGCCTACCCCATAGAGCTCTGTTCCCTAACCATGCCCTATAGCCTACCCCATAGGGCTCTGTACCCTAACCATGCCCTATAGCCTACCCTATAGGGCTCTGTTCTCTAACCATGCCCTATGGCCTACCCCATAGGGCTCTGTTCCCTAACCATGCCCTATAGCCTACCCCATAGGGCTCTGTTCTCTAGCCATGCCCTATAGCCTACCCTATAGGGCTCTGTTTTCTACCCCATAGAGCTCTGTTCTCTAACCATGCCCTATAGCCTACCCCATAGGGCTCTGTTCCCTAACCATGTCCTATAGCCTACCCCATAGGGCTCTGTTCCCTAACCATGCCCTATAGCCTACCCCATAGAGTTCTGTTCCCTAACCATGCCCTATAGCCTACCCCATAGGGCTCTGTTCCCTAACCATGCCCTATAGCCTACCCCATAGGGCTCTGTTTTCTACCCCATAGGGCTCTGTTACCTAACCATGCCCTATAGCCTACCCTATAGAGCTCTGTTCCCTAACCATGCCCTATAGCCTACCCCATAGGGCTCTGTTCCCTAACCATGTCCTATAGCCTACCCCATAGGGCTCTGTTCCCTAACCATGCCCTATAGCCTACCCCATAGGGCTCTGTTCCCTAACCATGCCCTACAGCCTACCCCATAGGGCTCTGTTCCCTAACCATGTCCTATAGCCTACCCTATAGGGCTCTGTTCCCTAACCATGCCCTATAGCCTACCCCATAGAGCTCTGTTCCCTAACCATGCCCTATAGCCTACCCCATAGAGTTCTGTTCCCTAACCATGCCCTATAGCCTACCCCATAGGGCTCTGTTCCCTAACCATGCCGTATAGCCTACCCCATAGGGCTCTGTTCCCTAACCATGCCCTATAGCCTACCCCATAGGGCTCTGTTCCCTAACCATGCCCTATAGCCTACCCCATAGGGCTCTGGCCAAAAGTAGTGCACTATATAAGGAATAGGTTGCCATTTGTGACTCAGCCACTGTGACTGAGTGGACACCCCTTTCCACTGCCTGTGATCTAACCATCGTCTAGGGAGGGTACCACTGCCTGTGATCTAACCATGGTCTAGGGAGGGTACCACTGCCTGTGATCTAACCATGGTCTAGGGAGGGTACCACTGCCTGTGATCTAACCATCGTCTAGGGAGGGTACCAAGATAGACCACTGCCTGTGATCTAACCATCGTCTAGGGAGGGTACCACTGCCTGTGATCTAACCATCGTCTAGGGAGGGTACCACTGCCTGTGATCTAACCATCGTCTAGGGAGGGTACCAAGATAGACCACTGCTTAAACATCTATGATAACAGTCAGATATCACATTCACAATAACACTCCATTTCACAACTTCCTCAAAACATCTTCTTCCTCTTCCTGTGTTACATCCTCTTCCTCTTCCTGTGTTACATCCTCTTCCTCTTCCTGTGTTACATCCTCTTCCTCTTCCTGTGTTACATCCTCTTCCTGTATTACATCCTCTTCCTGTATTACATCCTCTTCCTGTGTTACATCCTCTTCCTGTATTACATCCTCTTCCTGTGTTACATCCTCTTCCTGTGTTACATCCTCTTCCTGTGTTACATCCTCTTCCTGTATTACATCCTCTTCCTGTGTTACATCCTCTTCGTCACTTCAAGTGATCCAGCTGGTGATGTCATTCGCTGTTTTTTTACCTCACTGACAACGTTTACAAAAAACAGACAATGATGATGAGTCAGTGTGAGTGACTCAGTGTGAGTGACTCAGTGTGAGTGAGTCAGTGTGATTGAGTCAGTGTGATTGAGTCAGTGTGAGTGAGTCAGTGTGATATGAGTCAGTGTGATATGAGTCAGTGTGAGTGAGTCAGTGTGAGTGAGTCAGTGTGAGTGACTCAGTGTGAGTGAGTCAGTGTGATTGAGTCAGTGTGATTGAGTCAGTGTGAGTGAGTCAGTGTGATATGAGTCAGTGTGATGATGAGTCAGTGTGAGTGACTCAGTGTGAGTGACTCAGTGTGAGTGAGTCAGTGTGAGTGAGTCAGTGTGAGTGAGTCAGTGTGATTGAGTCAGTGTGATTGAGTCAGTGTGAGTGAGTCAGTGTGATATGAGTCAGTGTGATATGAGTCAGTGTGATTGAGTCAGTGTGAGTGAGTCAGAGTCAGTAGACAGGCTGATGTACTGCCCTCAGCTGTAGATCTCTGGTAAGGCAGGGATGGAGGGATGAGCAGATGGAGGGAGGACTGATGCAGCTGTAGATCTCTGGTAAGGCATGGATGGAGGGATGAGCAGATGGAGGGAGGACTGATGCAGCTGTAGATCTCTGGTAAGGCAGGGATGGAGGGATGAGCAGATGGAGGGAGGACTGATGCAGCTGTAGATCTCTGGTAAGGCAGGGATGGAGGGATGAGCAGATGGAGGGAGGACTGATGCAGCTGTAGATCTCTGGTAAGGCAGGGATGGAGGGATGAGCAGATGGAGGGAGGACTGATGCAGCTGTAGATCTCTGGTAAGGCAGGGATGGAGGGATGAGCAGATGGAGGGAGGACTGATGCAGCTGTAGATCTCTGGTAAGGCAGGGATGGAGGGATGAGCAGATGGAGGGAGGACTGATGCAGCTGTAGATCTCTGGTAAGGCAGGGATGGAGGGATGAGCAGATGGAGGGAGGACTGATGCAGCTGTAGATCTCTGGTAAGGCATGGATGGAGGGATGAGCAGATGGAGGGAGGACTGATGCAGCTGTAGATCTCTGGTAAGGCAGGGATGGAGGGATGAGCAGATGGAGGGAGGACTGATGCAGCTGTAGATCTCTGGTAAGGCAGGGATGGAGGGATGAGCAGATGGAGGGAGGACTGAAATCATTATGCTGCTATGAGATCATCCACTGTCCCATTATTCAGTTATTCTCCAGCTCTCTGTGTTTCAGCCAGAGAGACAGAGTCTACAGCTATACCAGACTACAGTCCAATTACTAGACAGGACCACTAGTACAGAGTCTACAGCTGTACCAGACTACAGTCCAATAACTAGACAGAACCACTAGTACAGAGTCTCCAGCTGTACCAGACTACAGTCCAATAACTGGACAGCACCACTAGTACAGAGTCTACAGCTGTACCAGACTACAGTCCAATTACTAGACAGGACCACTAGTACAGAGTCTACAGCTGTACCAGACTACAGTCCAATAACTGGACAGCACCACTAGTACAGAGTCTACAGCTGTACCAGACTACAGTCCAATAACTAGACAGAACCACTAGTACAGAGTCTCCAGCTGTACCAGACTATAGTCCAATAACTGGACAGGACCACTAGTACAGAGTCTCCAGCTGTACCAGACTACAGTCCAATAACTGGACAGGACCACTAGTACAGAGTCTACAGCCACCTGTCTGTCTGTCTGTCTGTCTGTCTGTCTGTCTGTCTGTCTGTCTGTCTGTCTGTCTGTCTGTCTGTCTGTCTGTCTGTCTGTCTGTCTGTCTGTCTGTGTCTGTCTGCCTGCCTGCCTGCCTGCCTGCCTGTCTCTCTGCCTGCCTGCCTGTCTCTCTGTCTGTCTGTCTGTCTGCCTGCCTGCCTGCCTGCCTGCCTGCCTGCCTGCCTGCCTGTCTCTCTGTCTGTCTGTCTGTCTGTCTGCCTGCCTGCCTGCCTGCCTGCCTGTCTCTCTGCCTGCCTGTCTCTCTGCCTGCCTCTCTGCCTGTCTGCCTGCCTGCCGCCACATGATGAAGGCAGCTCTTTCATACTAGCAGATCAGTAGAGTCTCATCTCCATCCTCCTCCTCCTCCTCCTCCTCTTCCTCCTCTTCACTGCTGCTGGTGTTCAGTCCACTAGGCACCCCTATACCCCTCTTCCTCCTCCTCCTCCTCCTCTCCTGTGTTGGCACTTCCAGGTCATGAAACCTCTGACTGTCGTCTGAAGACCCCGAGGGGGGTGACGTCTGAGGGGAAGTCAGGGGGTGGTGGCAGGGCGGCTGGGAGTCTGGAGGGGGAAGGACAGGGGGAGTAACGGGGGAGGTGAGCCCCATGGGGGAGTAGCGTCGTAGGGCCACCCCTCTCAGGTTGGCAGCCAGTCCAAGGACCAGCTTCCTGGAGGCTCGGCGGGTGTAATGACCTGTGCTGCCCTCTGGGGGGCACTGACGGCTCAGTATGCTGGGGGCAGACGTTAATGACTCACTCCGCTGCCCAGGGGTGTGGAGCTCACTGAGGGGCAATCTAACCCTGCTACCCTGGCTCTCTGGGGAACACGATGACCCCTCGGATGGTTCACTGTCAGAGGGGGAGAGTGGGGAGCAGGGAGACTCCTGGGAAGGGTGGGAGGACTGTGGCAGGGCCTGGTTGTGGGCGTGCAGGGCGAGGCCTACTGCTGCCGTAGAGCAGCGGGACAAGGTCCTTGCTGGTCCCATGCCCTCCACCATGCCCGCCACGCCACCTCCATCCCCAACCCTGGCTTCAGGTCCCTCCGAGGTGTGGTAGGAGTGCAGGCCCAGAGCCACCTGAGACCCGGGGGGTGTGAGGAGGAGGGGGATCTGGCCGCGGAGACGGGTCCCTCGGTGGAACAGACGGTTCCAGAGGCGGCCAAGGCGGCGGTGTGACGTGGCCCGGCGGGAGGAGTGTCTTCTGATCTGCCTACGCATCGCCGTACGGATGTTCTGGAGCATGGAGGCCTGGATGAGGGAAGGAGGGAGGGAGGGAGGGAGAGAGGGGAGGGAGGGAGGGAGGGAGGGGAGGGAGGGAGGGGGGGGAGGGAGGGGAGGTAGGGAGGGAGAGAGATGGAGGGAGAGGAGAGAGGGAGAGGAGGTAAGGAGGGAGGGAGATGGAGATGAAGAGGTGAAGGGAGGGAGAGGAGAGAGGGAGAGGAGGTAAGGAGGGAGGGAGAGGAGGTAGGGAGGGAGAGAGATGGAGGGAGAGGAGAGAGGGAGAGGAGGGAGGGAGGGAGGGAGGGAGATGGAGAGGTGAAGGGAGGGAGAGGAGAGAGGGAGAGGAGGTAAGGAGGGAGGGAGAGGAGGTAGGGAGGGAGAGAGATGGAGGGAGAGGAGAGAGGGAGAGGAGGTAAGGAGGGAGGGAGATGGAGATGGAGATGAAGAGGTGAAGGGAGGGAGAGGAGAGAGGGAGAGGAGGTAAGGAGGGAGGGAGAGGAGGTAGGGAGGGAGAGAGATGGAGGGAGAGGAGGGAGGGAGGGAGATAGAGAGGTGAAGGGAGGGAGAGGAGATAGGGAGGGAGGGAGGGAGGGAGGGAGGGAGGGAGGGAGGGAGGGAGGGAGGGAGGGAGGGAGGGAGGGAGGGAGGGAGGGAGGGAGATGGAGGGAGGGAGGTAGAGAGGTGAAGGGAGGGAGAGGAGATAGGGAGGGAGGGAGGGAGGGAGGGAGGGAGGGAGGGAGGGAGGGAGGGAGGGAGGGAGAGGAGGGAGGGAGGGAGATAGAGAGGTGAAGGGAGGGAGAGGAGATAGGGAGAGGAGGTAAGGAGGGAGGGAGAGGAGGTAGGGAGGGAGAGAGGGAGGGAGGGAGGGAGGGAGGGAGAGAGATGGAGGGAGAGGAGGGAGGGAGGGAGGGAGATAGAGAGGTGAAGGGAGAGGAGAGAGGGAGAGGAGATAGGGAGAGAGAGAGGGAGGGAGGGAGGGAGGGAGAGAGATGGAGGGAGAGGAGGGAGGGAGGGAGATAGAGAGGTGAAGGGAGAGGAGAGAGGGAGAGGAGATAGGGAGAGAGAGAGGGAGGGAGGGAGGGAGATAGAGAGGTGAAGGGAGAGGAGATAGGGAGAGAGAGAGGGAGAGAGAGAGGGAGGGAGGGAGGGAGATAGAGAGGTGAAGGGAGAGGAGATAGGGAGAGAGAGATGGAGGGAGAGAGAGAGGGAGGGAGAGGAGATAGGGAGAGAGAGAGGGAGGGAGGGAGGGAGGGAGGGAGAAGAGATAGGGAGAGAGAGAGGGAGGGAGGGAGAGGAGGGAGGGAGGGAGATAGAGAGGTGAAGGGAGGGAGAGGAGATAGGGAGAGGAGGTAAGGAGGGAGGGAGAGGAGGTAGGGAGGGAGAGGGAGGGAGGGAGGGAGGGAGGGAGGGAGGGAGAGAGATGGAGGGAGAGGAGGGAGGGAGGGAGATAGAGAGGTGAAGGGAGAGGAGAGAGGGAGAGGAGATAGGGAGAGAGAGAGGGAGGGAGGGAGGGAGGGAGAGAGATGGAGGGAGAGGAGGGAGGGAGGGAGGGAGATAGAGAGGTGAAGGGAGAGGAGAGAGGGAGAGGAGATAGGGAGAGAGAGGGAGGGAGGGAGGGAGATAGAGAGGTGAAGGGAGAGGAGATAGGGAGAGAGAGAGGGAGAGAGAGAGGGAGGGAGGGAGGGAGATAGAGAGGTGAAGGGAGAGGAGATAGGGAGAGAGAGATGGAGGGAGAGAGAGAGGGAGGGAGAGGAGATAGGGAGAGAGAGAGGGAGGGAGGGAGGGAGGGAGAGGAGATAGGGAGAGAGAGAGGGAGGGAGGGAGGGAGGGAGAGGAGATAGGGAGAGAGAGAGGGAGGGAGGGAGGGAGGGAGGGAGAGGAGATAGGGAGAGAGAGAGGGAGGGAAAAAAGAGAGAACTCAGTCAGCAAGACCATCAAAGCTGTCAATCATTTGTTAACCCGTTGTCACGGCAACACTCAGATCTCTCCCGTCCGAATTAGATCCTGGCCAAGAGAGTAGATACAGTATTAGATATTCACACCATCAGAACACAGACAGACAGTCAGAACCCAGCTGCTACGAGAGCTACGGTCTGTGGTGTAAACTTTACAACAGGGACATCCACCCAGATCTCTGCTACAGTCTGCGGTGTAAACTTTACAACAGGGACATCCACCCAGGTCTCTGCTACAGTCTGTGGTGTAAACTTTACAACGGGGACATCCACCCAGATCACTGCTACAGTCTGCGGTGTAAACTTTACAACAGGGACATCCACCCAGGTCTCTGCTACAGTCTGTGGTGTAAACTTTACAACAGGGACATCCACCCAGGTCTCTGCTACAGTCTGTGGTGTAAACTTTACAACGGGGACATCCACCCAGGTCTCTGCTACAGTCTGCGGTGTAAACTTTACAACGGGGACATCCACCCAGATCTCTGCTACGGTCTGCGGTGTAAACTTTACAACGGGGACATCCACCCAGGTCTCTGCTACAGTCTGCGGTGTAAACTTTACAACGGGGACATCCACCCAGATCTCTGCTACGGTCTGCGGTGTAAACTTTACAACAGGGACATCCACCCAGATCTCTGCCACAGTCTGTGGTGTAAACTTTACAAACTTTGCCATGTCTCTAATAGAGGTGCTGGCTTGCCTCGTCTCCCTGACCCCTCCTGTGTCATTCTGCTCCGCAGGCCAACCCCGTACAGCGCGGAATATCAAGTAGCCGCGGGTGGTGGTCCAGAACAGAGTTAGTTTGATGGGTGGTGCTTCAGAACAGAGTTAGCATAGCAGGTGGTGCTTCAGAACAGAGTTAGCATAGCAGGTGGTGCTTCAGAACAGGGTTAGCATAGCAGGTGGTGCTTCAGAATAGAGTTAGCATAGCAGGTGGTGCTTCAGAACAGAGTTAGCATAGCAGGTGGTGCTTCAGAACAGGGTTAGCATAGCAGGTGGTGCTTCAGAACAGGGTTAGCACGGTGGGTGGTGCTTCAGAACAGAGTTAGTTTGGCGGGTGGTGCTTCAGAACAGGGTTAGCATAGCAGGTGGTGCTTCAGAACAGAGTTAGCATAGCAGGTGGTGCTTCAGAACAGGGTTAGCATAGCAGGTGGTGCTTCAGAACAGGGTTAGCATAGCAGGTGGTGCTTCAGAACAGAGTTAGCATAGCAGGTGGTGCTTCAGAACAGAGTTAGCATAGCAGGTGGTGCTTCAGAACAGAGTTAGCATAGCGGGTGGTGCTTCAGAACAGAGTTAGCACGGCGGGTGGTGCTTCAGAACAGAGTTAGCACGGTGGGTGGTGCTTCAGAACAGAGTTAGCACGGCAGGTGGTGCTTCAGAACAGGGTTAGCATAGCGGGTGGTGCTTCAGAACAGAGTTAGCACGGCGGGTGGTGCTTCAGAACAGGGTTAGCATAGCAGGTGGTGCTTCAGAATAGAGTTAGCATAGCAGGTGGTGCTTCAGAACAGCGTTAGCATAGCAGGTGGTGCTTCAGAACAGAGTTAGCATAGCAGGTGGTGCTTCAGAACAGGGTTAGCATAGCAGGTGGTGCTTCAGAACAGGGTTAGCATAGCAGGTGGTGCTTCAGAACAGAGTTAGCATAGCAGGTGGTGCTTCAGAACAGGGTTAGCATAGCAGGTGGTGCTTCAGAACAGAGTTAGCATAGCGGGTGGTGCTTCAGAACAGAGTTAGTTTGGTGGGTGGTGCTTCAGAACAGAGTTAGTTTGGCGGGTGGTGCTTCAGAACAGAGTTTGTTTGGTGGGTGGTGCTTCAGAACAGAGTTAGTTTGATGGGTGGCGCTTCAGAACAGAGTTAGTTTGGTGGGTGGTGCTTCAGAACAGGGTTAGCATAGCAGGTGGTGCTTCAGAACAGGGTTAGCATAGCAGGTGGTGCTTCAGAACAGAGTTAGTTTGGCGGGTGGTGCTTCAGAACAGAGTTAGTTTGATGGGTGGCGCTTCAGAACAGAGTTAGCACGGTGGGTGGTGCTTCAGAACAGGGTTAGCACGGCAGGTGGTGCTTCAGAACAGGGTTAGTTTGGCGGGTGGTGCTTCAGAACAGAGTTAGTTTGATGGGTGGTGCTTCAGAACAGAGTTAGTTTGGTGGGTGGTGCTTCAGAACAGAGTTAGCACGGTGGGTGGTGCTTCAGAACAGAGTTAGCACGGTGGGTGGTGCTTCAGAACAGAGTTAGTTTGGTGGGTGGTGCTTCAGAACAGAGTTAGCACGGTGGGTGGTGGTTCAGAACAGAGTTAGCACGGTGGGTGGTGGTTCAGAACAGAGTTAGTTTGATGGGTGGCGCTTCAGAACAGAGTTAGCACGGCGGGTGGTGCTTCAGAAGAGAGTTAGCACGGCGGGTGGTGCTTCAGAACAGAGTTAGCACGGCGGGTGGTGCTTCAGAACAGGGTTAGCATAGCAGGTGGTGCTTCAGAACAGGGTTAGCATAGCAGGTGGCGCTTCAGAACAGAGTTAGTTTGGTGGGTGGTGCTTCAGAACAGAGTTAGTTTGGTGGGTGGTGCTTCAGAACAGGGTTAGTTTGGTGGGTGGTTCTTCAGAACAGGGTTAGCACGGCAGGTGGTGCTTCAGAACAGAGTTAGTTTGGCGGGTGGTGCTTCAGAACAGAGTTAGTTTGGTGGGTGGTGCTTCAGAACAGGGTTAGCATAGCAGGTGGTGGTTCAGAACAGAGTTAGCACGGTGGGTGGTGCTTCAGAACAGGGTTAGTTTGGTGGGTGGTGCTTCAGAACAGAGTTAGTTTGGTGGGTGGTGCTTCAGAACAGAGTTAGTTTGGTGGGTGGTGCGTCAGAACAGAGTTAGCATGGCAGGTGGTGCTTCAGAACAGAGTTAGCACGGCAGGTGGTGCTTCAGAACAGGGTTAGCACGGCAGGTGGTGCTTCAGAACAGAGTTAGCATGGCAGGTGGTGCTTCAGAACAGGGTTAGTTTGGTGGGTGGTGTTTCAGTTGTGTTGTGGTCTTACGCTGGCTTCGCTACTTCCCAAGGACGAACATGCAATGCCGGTGTGTGTGTGTGTGTGTGTGTGTGTGTGTGTGTGTGTGTGGTGTGTGTGGTGTGGTGTGTGTGTGTGTACTGCGTGTTTGAGGGGGCCTGAGGGGAGAGAGCTGCAATCCTCCACTCAGCCTAATGAGAGCCCAGCGTGCTGCAGAATATGAGGCCCAAATGGCATCCTTTTTCCCTATACAGGGCACTACTTTTGACCAGAGCCCTGTGGCACCCTATTCTCTATATAGTGCACTACTTTACCAGAGCCCTATGGAACCCTATTCCCTATATAGTGCACTACTTTAGACCAGAGCCCTATGGAACCCTATTCCCTATATAGTGCACTACTTTTGACCAGAGCCCTATGGAACCCTATTCCCTATATAGTGCACTACTTTAGACCAGAGCCCTATGGCACCCTATTCCCTATATAGTGCACTACTTTAGACCAGAGCCCTATGGAACCCTATCCCCTATATAGTGCACTACTTTAGACCAGAGCCCTATGGCACCCTATTCCCTATATAGTGCACAACTTTAGACCAGAGCCCTATGGAACCCTATCCCCTATATAGTGCACTACTTTAGACCAGAGCCCTATGCCACCCTATTCCCTATATAGTGCACTACTTTAGACCAGAGCCCTATGGAACCCTATCCCCTATATAGTGCACTACTTTAGACCAGAGCCCTATGGCACCCTATTCCCTATATATATAGTGCACTACTTTAGACCAGAGCCCTGTACTCTTATAAAAAAAGGTTCCAAAAGGGTTCTTCGGCTGTCCCCATAGGAGAACCCTTGTTGGTCACAGGTAGAACCCTTTTTTAGGCTTGGGCGGTATCCAGATATTCACATCGTCATACAGTCTTCATCTCATCCCGGGATTTACGGTATTACTGGAATAGCACACAAGAGGGCGCTAAAAACGCAAGGAAAGCCCATTGTGCCTCTATTACCAGGATGCTAACAAAATGAGCACAAACCAATAGTGAAATCATATAGACGCTGTTAGCTAAATGCTAAGACGCGAAAATGAACAAACTAATCGCAAAGACAGGCAAATCCAGCTCATAAAGTTAAACAAATAAATACAAGAATCAAACTATATGACTCTGACAGATACATACAAATAAATACAAGAATCAAACTATATGACTCTGACAGATACATACAAATAAATACAAGAATCAAACTATATGACTCTGACAGATACATACAAATAAATACAAGAATCAAACTATATGACTCTGACAGACACATACAAATAAATACAAGAATCAAACTATATGACTCTGACAGATACATACAAATAAATACAAGAATCAAACTATATGACTCTGACAGACACATACAAATAAATACAAGAATCAAACTATATGACTCTGACAGATACATACAAATACATCTGTGAACACAAGTTTGCGATAAACAAAAAAAACGTAATGGAAACGTATTCCAGTGGGTGTAACCAAGCAACAAGGCAGTAACTGCCGTCTAGGGTCAAAGGTCATGTCAGAGGACAGGGTGAACTAACAGGATCAATAAGGATTCAGTAACCAGACTAAAAACCCACCAATATCAGCAGCTATTAGCTAACAGGATCAATAAGGATTCAGTAACCACGCTAACGCTAACCACGCTAACGCTAACGCTAACCACGCTAACGCTAACAGCGTTGTGATGGAACTAACAGGATCAATAAGGATTCAGTAACCAGACTAAAAAACCCCACACTAAGTACTCCGGACGTCAGCCTGATTCTATAACCATGACTTCATCCCAGTACTAAGCCACGTGGAAGTCTCTCTTCACTAATGCGCTTCGTCTTCTGAAATCCTGACACAGACGAAAACCCACATTTATAAACTATTACGACCCCCCCCAGAGAAAGAGCAACAGAACGAGGAAGACAGAGAGAGAGAGAGAGAGAGGTAAAGGAGACTATCTGGGTAAAGGAGACTATCTGGGTAAAGGAGTCCTATCTGGGTAAAGGAGACTATCTGGGTAAAGGAGTCCTATCTGGGTAAAGGAGACTATCTGGGTAAAGGAGTCCTATCTGGGTAAAGGAGACTATCTGGGTAAAGGAGACTATCTGGGTAAAGGAGGCCACTGCTGGGCCACACGGTGTCTGAGTGTCCCTGTGTCTCTCTGTGTCCATCTCTGTGTCCATCTCTGTCTGTGTGTCCATTTCTGTGTCTCTATCTCTGTGTGTCTCTGTCTGTGTGTCCCTGTATCTCTCTGTGTTTCTGTCTGTGTGTCTCTGTGTTTCTGTCTGTGTGTCCATTTCTGTGTCTCTATCTCTGAGTGTCCCTGTGTCTCTCTGAGTGTCCCTGTGTTTCTCTGTGTCTCTATCTCTGAGTGTCCCTGTGTCTCTCTGAGTGTCCCTGTGTTTCTCTGTGTCTCTATCTCTGAGTGTCCCTGTGTTTCTCTGTGTCTCTATCTCTGAGTGTCCCTGTGTCTCTCTGAGTGTCCCTGTGTTTCTCTGTGTCTCTATCTCTGAGTGTCCCTGTGTCTCTCTGAGTGTCCCTGTGTTTCTCTGTGTCTCTATCTCTGAGTGTCCCTGTGTTTCTCTGTGTCTCTATCTCTGAGTGTCCCTGTGTTTCTCTGTGTCTCTATCTCTGTGTGTTTCTGTCTGAGTGTCCCTGTCTCTCACTGTGTCTCTGTGTGTCTGTGTGTCTCTCATTTTGAACGCAGGCTGGGAGACCAGGGGATCAGACATTTCATTATGGTCTGTCCGGGTATTAAAACAGGTCAGAGATCAGTGATCAGGCTGGGAGACCAGGGGGCTGAGACATTTCATTATGGTCTGTCCGGGTATGACAACAGGTCAGAGA
>NC_138316.1:54087500-54090000 GCF_965601325.2 Salmo salar | reverse complement strand
GAGGAGGCCACAGACCAGAGAGCCAATCAGGGCAGCAGTGATCACCTAGAAACAATACAGGCATTCCTGTCATATCATAAAATACATTATAACATCTGTATACTATACTACATTACACACTACTACTAGTAATACAACACATTATATAACATACTACTACTAGTAATACAATACATTATAACATCTGTATACTATACTACATTACACACTACTACTAGTAATACAATACATTATAACATCTGTATACTATACTACATTACACACTACTACTAGTAATACAATACATTATAACATACTACTACTAGTAATACAATACATTATAACATACTACTACTAGTAATACAATACATTATAACACACTACTACTAGTAATACAATACACTACTACTAGTAATACAATACATTATAACACACTACTACTAGTAATACAATACATTATATAACATACTACTACTAGTAATACAATACATTATGACATACTACTACTAGTAATACAACACATTATATAACATACTACTACTAGTAATACAATACATTATGACATACTACTACTAGTAATACAATACATTATATAACATACTACTACTAGTAATACAATACATTATGACATACTACTACTAGTAATACAATACATTATATAACATACTACTACTAGTAATACAACACATTATATAACATGCTACTACTAGTAATACAATACATTATAACATACTACTACTAGTAATACAATACACTACTACTAGTAATACAATACACTACTACTAGTAATACAATACATGATATAACATACTACTACTAGTAATACAACACACTACTACTAATAATACAACACATTATAACATACTACTACTAGTAATACAATACATTATATAACATACTACTACTAGTAATACAATACATTATAAACACACTACTACTAGTAATACAACACATTATATAACATACTACTACTAGTAATACAATACATTATAACACACTACTACTAGTAATACAATACATTATAACATACTACTACTAGTAATACAATACATTATAACATATTACTACTAGTAATACAACACATTATATAACATACTGCTAGTAATACAATACATTATAACACACTACTACTAGTAATACAATACATTATATACATACTACTACTAGTAATACAATACACTACTGCTAGTAATACAATACATTATATAACATACTACTACTAGTAATACAACACATTATATAACATACTACTACTAGTAATACAACACACTACTGCTAGTAATACAATACACTACTACTAGTAATACAATACATTATATAACATACTACTACTAGTAATACAATACCTTATAAACACACTACTACTAGTAATACAACACACTACTACTAGTAATACAACACATTATATAACATACTACTACTAGTAATACAACACATTATATAACATACTACTACTAGTAATACAATACATTACAACATACTACTACTAGTAATACAACACATTATAAAACATACTGATTTAGACCTGGGACACCAGGTGGGTTAATGATCAGGGACTGATTTAGACATGGGACACCAGGTGGGTTAATGATCAGGGACTGATTTAGACCTGGGACACCAGGTGGGTTAATGATCAGGGACTGATTTAGACCTGGGACACCAGGTGGGTTAATGATCAGGGACTGATTTAGACCTGGGACACCAGGTGGGTTAGTGATCAGGGACTGATTTAGACCTGGGACACCAGGTGGGTTAATGATCAGGGACTGATTTAGACCTGGGACACCAGGTGGGTTAATGATCAGGGACTGATTTAGACCTGGGACACCAGGTGGGTTAATGATCAGGGACTGATTTAGACCTGGGACACCAGGTGGGTGAATAATCAGGGACTGATTTAGACCTGGGGCACCAGGTGGGTTAATGATCAGGGACTGATTTAGACCTGGGACACCAGGTGGGTTAATGATCAGGGACTGATTTAGACCTGGGACACCAGGTGGGTTAATGATCAGGGACTGATTTAGACCTGGGACACCAGGTGGGTTAATGATCAGGGATTGATTTAGACCTGGGACACCAGGTGGGTTAATGATCAGGGACTGATTTAGACCTGGGACACCAGGTGGGTTAATGATCAGGGACTGATTTAGACCTGGGGCACCAGGTGGGTTAATGATCAGGGACTGATTTAGACCTGGGACACCAGGTGGGTTAATGATCAGGGACTGATTTAGACCTGGGACACCAGGTGGGTTAATGATCAGGGACTGATTTAGACCTGGGACACCAGGTGGGTTAATAATCAGGGACTGATTTAGACCTGGGGCACCAGGTGGGTTAATGATCAGGGACTGATTTAGACCTGGGACACCAGGTGGGTTAATGATCAGGGACTGATTTAGACCTGGGACACCAGGTGGGTTAATTATCAGGGACTGATTTAGACCTGGGACACCAGGTGGGTTAATGATCAGGGACTGATTTAGACCTGGGACACCAGGTGGGTTAATGATCAGGG
>NC_138316.1:54060000-54082500 GCF_965601325.2 Salmo salar | reverse complement strand
GTTGTCTTCCTCAGTGTGTATATTATATTATATTGATCAGCATGTTATCTTCCTCAGTGTGTATATTATATTATATTGATCAGCATGTTATCTTCCTCAGTGTGCATATTATATTATATTGATCAGCATGTTATCTTCCTCAGTGTGTATATTATATTATATTATATTGATCAGCATGTTGTCTTCCTCAGTGTGTATATTATATTATATTGATCAGCATGTTATCTTCCTCAGTGTGTATATTATATTATATTGATCAGCATGTTGTCTTCCTCAGTGTGTATATTATATTATATTGATCAGCATGTTATCTTCCTCAGTGTGTATATTATATTATATTATATTGATCAGCATGTTGTCTTCCTCAGTGTGTATATTATATTATATTGATCAGCATGTTATCTTCCTCAGTGTGTATATTATATTATATTGAACAGGATGCATGTTTTGGAATATTTTTTATTCTGTAGAGGCTTCCTTCTTTTCACTACGTCATTTAGGTTAGTATTGTGGAGTAACTACAATATTGTTGATCCATCCTCAGTTTTCTCCTATCACAGCCATTAAACTCTGTAACTGTTTTAAAGTCACCATTGGTCTCATGGTGAAATCCCTCAGTGGCTTATTGACTCAAGACATTTCAACTTTTAATTTTTTTAAATTAATTTTGTAAACATTTAGAGAAAACATAATTCCACTTTGACATTATGGGGTATTGTGGGTAGACTAGTAAGACAAAATCTAAATGTAATCAATTTTAAATTCAGGCGGTAACACAACAAAATGTGGAAAAAGTCTATGAGTGTGAATACTTTCTGAAAACCACTGTAGCCCCAACAAACAAACAAAATCTAAGAATTTGGCAGAAGGCCTACATCAAAGAATAACACAATAACGTAATTTGGAAGAATTAAGCAACTAAATAGATTATTTTTAATTCACCGCGCTCTTTTATTAATACCTTATGACACTATTAAATTTACATTTATTTTAATCTTGATCTTTATTGAGTAAAGTTGTCACGTCCTGACCAGTAAAAGGGGTAATTTGTCATTGTAGTTTGGTCATGGCGTTTGCAGGAGGTGTTTTGTTTTGTGTGTTTTTTTTTGGTTTAGGTTCTATGTTTTCTATTTCTATGTTTAAATCTAGTTTTCTATTTCTATGTTGTGTTTTTGGTAGGACCTCCAATTTAGAGGACGCTGCTTGTCGTTGTCTCTAATTGGAGGCCATATTTAGTTGCGGTTTGTTTTCACTTGCGTTTTTTGTGGGTGGTTATTTCCTGTATAGTCTGTCTGTGCACCTTATGGGACTGTTTTCACCGTTTGTTTCTTTTGTTTAAGTGTTATTTCTAATAAATTAAGAAGATGAGCCACTTTACCGCGCTGCGCTTCGGTCCAATCGTTACGACGCCCGTGACAAAAGGGCCGCCAGTAGGCATTTCACTGTTATTAACCTGTTATGGCTAGGGGGCAGTATTTTCACGGCTGGATAAAAAACGTACCCGATTGAATCTGTTTACTACTCCTGCCCAGTAACTAGAATATGCATATAATTATTGGCTTTGGATAGAAAACACCCTAAAGTTTCTAAAACTGTTTGAATGGTGTCTGTGAGTATAACAGAACTCATATGGCAGGCCAAAATCTGAGAAGGTTTCATTCAGGAAGTGGCCTGTCTGACAAGGTGTCGTTCTTCTTGTCTCTGTTTATTGAAGAGTGAGGATCTTAGCTGTCCCGTGACACTTCCTACGGCTGCCATAGGGTCTCAGAAGGCGGCAAAAAGCAGAATCGTTGCTTTGCAGGCTCTGGCTGAAACAAAGTAGCGTGTTTGGGTAGTGGCTGGTTACAGTACTGTGAGACTCAGGCTCGTGCCCGCGTCGACCGAAAGGTTTGTTTTCATTCCTCTGTTTAGCTAAATGGACATTCCCGGTCGGAATATTATCGCTTTTTTACGAGAAAAATGGCATAAAAATGGATTTTAAACAGCGGTTGACATGCTTCGAAGTACGGTAATGGAATATTTAGATTTTTTTTGTCACGAATTGCGCCATGCGCACGACCCTTCTTTACCATTCGGATAGTGTCTATGGATTATTTGGGACCAAACCAACATTTGTTATTGAAGTAGCAGTCCTGGGTGTGCATTCTGACGAAGACAACAAAAGGTAATCAAACTTTTATAATAGTAAATATGATTATGGTGAGTGCTAAACTTGCCGGATGTCTAAATAGCGAGCCCGTGATGCCTGGGCTATGTACTTAGAATATTGCAAAATGTGCTTTCACCAAAAAGCTATTTTAAAATCAGACATATCGAGTGCATAGAGGAGTTCTGTATCTATAATTCGTAAAATAATTGTTATGCTTTTTGTGAACGTTTATCGTGAGTAATTTAGTAAATTGTTAGCAAATTCCTCCGGAAGTTTGCGGGGGGTATGCTAGTTCTGAACGTCACATGCTAATGTAAAAAGCTGGTTTTTGATATAAATATGAACTTGATTGAACAAAACATGTATGTATTGTATAACATAATGTCCTAGGTGTGTCATCTGATGAAGATCATCAAAGGTTAGTGCTGCATTTAGCTGTCTTCTGGGTTTTTGTGACATTATATGCTAGCTTGAAAAATGGGTGTCTGATTATTTCTGGCTTGGTACTCTGCTGACATAATCTAATGTTTTGCTTTCGCTGTAAAGCCTTTTTGAAATCGGACAGTGTGGTTAGATAAAGGAGAGTCTTGTCTTTAAAATGCTGTGAAATAGTCATATGTTTGAAAAATTGAAGTTTTTGTATTTTTGAGGAATTTGTAATTCGCGCCACGCCTATCATTGGATATTGGAGCAGGTGTTCCGCTAGCGGAACGTCTAGATGTAAGAGGTTAAATAATAATAAAAATAAATGTTGTTATTAAATAATCATTTGATTTAGATGTATTTTAAAAGCTTGCCTGTTTCGACACAAGGATCATTAGAAACATACCCCAGAAAATAGACCGTAACTAGAATATTTTTAAATTCAAGGGTCTCTCTCCTAGATCCAGGAATTTAGCACAACAATTTTGATCAGAATTGCACAATAGGACAATAAAGTATTGATTGATTGATTGATTGATTGATACCTTCTTCTGGTTGTTACATCTTTCAGAGGCAGGGTAGCAGGCTCCACTGCCCCCCTCACAGGGGTACTCCCCCTCCTGGCAAACTGGGCACTCCTCCTCGTCGCGCCCCGTAGGGCAGTGCCAGTACCCGTCACATCGCTGGCGCTCAGAGTAACAACCCTGGTCCCCTCCACACGGGTGTTCGCGAGGGAAACAGTAACCTTTCACCTAGAGGATAGGATAGGAATTGTCCTCATGAAGTCGTCGCTTGATCATCTGGTCTGGATAAACTCTGGGTACTAGTCTTCTGCCTGGTCAGGATAAACTCTGGGTACTAGTCTTCTGTCTGGTCAGGATAAACTCTGGGTACTAGTCTTCCGTCTGGTCTGGATAAACTCTGGGTACTAGTCTTCTGTCTGGTCAGGATAAACTCTGGGTACTAGTCTTCCGTCTGGTCAGGATAAACTCTGGGTACTAGTCTTCCGTCTGGTCTGGATAAACTCTGGGTACTAGTCTTCTGTCTGGTCAGGATAAACTCTGGGTACTAGCCTTCCGCCTGGTCAGGATAAACTCTGGGTACTAGCCTTCTGTCTGGTCAGGATAAACTCTGGGTACTAGTCTTCTGCCTGGTCAGGATAAACTCTGGGTACTAGTCTTCTGTCTGGTCAGGATAAACTCTGGGTACTAGTCTTCTGCCTGGTCAGGATAAACTCTGGGTACTAGTCTTCTGCCTGGTCAGGATAAACTCTGGGTACTAGTCTTCTGCCTGGTCAGGATAAACTCTGGGTACTAGTCTTCTGCCTGGTCAGGATAAACTCTGGGTACTAGTCTTCTGTCTGGTCAGGATAAACTCTGGGAACTAGTCTTCTGCCTGGTCAGGATAAACTCTGGGTACTAGTCTTCTGTCTGGTCTGGATAAACTCTGGGTACTAGTCTTCTGTCTGGTCTGGATAAACTCTGGGTACTAGTCTTCTGTCTGGTCTGGATAAACTCTGGGTACTAGTCTTCTGCCTGGTCAGGATAAACTCTGGGTACTAGTCTTCTGCCTGGTCAGGATAAACTCTGGGTACTAGTCTTCTGTCTGGTCAGGATAAACTCTGGGTACTAGTCTTCTGCCTGGTCAGGATAAACTCTGGGTACTAGTCTTCTGCCTGGTCAGGATAAACTCTGGGTACTAGTCTTCTGCCTGGTCAGGATAAACTCTGGGTACTAGTCTTCTGCCTGGTCAGGATAAACTCTGGGTACTAGTCTTCTGCCTAGTCAGGATAAACTCTGGGTACTAGTCTTCTGTCTGGTCTGGATAAACTCTGGGTACTAGTCTTCTGCATGGTCAGGATAAACTCTGGGTACTAGTCTTCTGCCTGGTCAGGATAAACTCTGGGTACTAGTCTTCTGTCTGGTCAGGATAAACTCTGGGTACTAGTCTTCTGCCTGGTCAGGATAAACTCTGGGTACTAGTCTTCTGCCTGGTCAGGATAAACTCTGGGTACTAGTCTTCTGCCTGGTCAGGATAAACTCTGGGTACTAGTCTTCTGCCTGGTCAGGATAAACTCTGGGTACTAGTCTTCTGCCTGGTCAGGATAAACTCTGGGCCATACCAATGATAATTCTAAACACAAAACACATGAAAACAAAACAAACCATAGCTAGCGTTGAATCCATGGCCAAACAGAGCACAATCCCACTGACCCAAATCTAATCTACCTGGTAGCGTTGAATCCATGGCCAGGCTGTCTGGTGTTAGGGTCAGGGTTAGGGTCAGGGTTAGGGTCAGGGTCAGGGTTAGGGTCAGGGTTAGGGTCAGGGTTAAGGTCAGGGTTAAGGTCAGGGTTAGGGTTAGGGTAAAGGTCAGGGTTAGGGTTAGGGTCAGGGTTAAGGTCAGGGTTAGGGTCAAGGTCAGGGTTAGGGTCAGGGTTAAGGTCAGGGTCAAGGTCAGGGTCAGGGTCAGGGTTAAGGTCAGGGTTAGGGTTAGGGTAAAGGTCAGGGTCAGCGTTAGGGTCAGGGTCAAGGTCAGGGTCAGGGTTAGGGTTAGGGTCAAGGTCAGGGTCAGCGTTAGGGTCAGGGTCAGGGTTAGGGTCAGGGTCAAGGTCAGGGTCAGCGTTAGGGTTAGGGTCAGGGTCAGGGTTAGGGTCAGGGTCAAGGTCAGGGTCAGCGTTAGGGTTAGGGTCAGGGTTAGGGTCAGGGTTAAGTTCAGGGTCAGCGTTAGGGTTAGGGTCAGGGTTAAGGTCAGGGTTAGGGTCAGGGTCAAGGTCAGGGTTAGGGTTAGGGTCAGGGTTAGGGTTAGGGTCAAGGTCAGGGTCAGGGTCAGGGTTAGGGTTAGGGTCAGGGTTAGGGTCAGGGTCAGGGTCAGGGTTAAGGTCAGGGTTAGCCTACCTGGTATGTAGCGTTGAATCCGTGCCCAGGGCTGAGTGGTTGGGCCAGGTACTGTAGACTCATCTGTCCTCTACTGGATTCTAACAGGGCCGGTCTCCTGTTGTTGTGATGAGACAGGGCCCGCAGGAGGCGCTCCGCTCTCTGGACCAGCCCGTCATAGACATGGAGGGAGTCCCCTGGCCCTAACCCCAGGTCCAGCTGCAACACGATGGGCTTAGGGTCCTAGGAGGAGGGACGACTTAAGATTCATCAAGTAGTTGACCGAGGTCCATCCGTATTGAGAAGAAGAAAAAAAATTGAAAATCCAAAATACCTAATTTCAGTGATTTTCCATTTAACTAAACAAGCTTCTGTTTTGATTTAGCTTTTCCCATCTGCTATAGATCAGTCAGCATGTTGTTCCTCTCTGCTATAGATCAGTCAGCATGTGTCCATCTCTGCTATAGATCAGTCAGCATGTGTTCCTCTCTGCTATAGATCAGTCAGCTATAGATCAGTCAGCATGTGTTCATCTCTGCTATAGATCAGTCAGCATGTGTCCATCTCTGCTATAGATCAGTCAGCATGTGTTCCTCTCTGCTATAGATCAGTCAGCTATAGATCAGTCAGCATGTGTTCATCTCTGCTATAGATCAGTCAGCATGTGTCCATCTCTGCTATAGATCAGTCAGCATGTTCTTCATCTCTGCTATAGATCAGTCAGCTATAGATCAGTCAGCATGTGTCCATCTCTGCTATAGATCAGTCAGCATGTTGTTCCTCTCTGCTATAGATCAGTCAGCATGTGTCCATCTCTGCTATAGATCAGTCAGCATGTGTCCATCTCTGCTATAGATCAGTCAGCATGTGTCCATCTCTGCTATAGATCAGTCAGCTATAGATCAGTCAGCATGTGTCCATCTCTGCTATAGATCAGTCAGCATGTGTCCATCTCTGCTATAGATCAGTCAGCTATAGATCAGTCAGCATGTGTCCATCTCTGCTATAGATCAGTCAGCATGTGTTCATCTCTGCTATAGATCAGTCAGCTATAGATCAGTCAGCATGTGTCCATCTCTGCTATAGATCAGTCAGCATGTGTCCATCTCTGCTATAGATCAGTCAGCATGTGTCCATCTCTGCTATAGATCAGTCAGCTATAGATCAGTCAGCATGTGTCCATCTCTGCTATAGATCAGTCAGCATGTGTTCATCTCTGCTATAGATCAGTCAGCTATAGATCAGTCAGCATGTGTCCATCTCTGCTATAGATCAGTCAGCATGTGTCCATCTCTGCTATAGATCAGTCAGCATGTGTCCATCTCTGCTATAGATCAGTCAGCATGTGTCCATCTCTGCTATAGATCAGTCAGCATGTGTCCATCTCTGCTATAGATCAGTCAGCATGTGATCATCTCTGCTATAGATCAGTCAGCATGTGTCCATCTCTGCTATAGATCAGTCAGCATGTGTTCATCTCTGCTATAGATCAGTCAGCATGTGTTCATCTCTGCTATAGATCAGTCAGCATGTGTCCATCTCTGCTATAGATCAGTCAGAAAGTGTTCATCTCTGCTATAGATCAGTCAGCATGTGTCCATCTCTGCTATAGATCAGTCAGCTATAGATCAGTCAGCATGTGATCATCTCTGCTATAGATCAGTCAGCATGTGTCCATCTCTGCTATAGATCAGTCAGCATGTGTTCATCTCTGCTATAGATCAGTCAGCATGTGTCCATCTCTGCTATAGATCAGTCAGCATGTTCTTCATCTCTGCTATAGATCAGTCAGCATTTAATTTAATTTAATATATTTTGCCAGGAAAACTATTATTTATTAACTTATTTAGAAAAATACAAACTACGATGAACAGATTCATCTGTGGCGCAGCGCTCTAAGGCATCTCAGTGCTAGAGGCGTCACTACAGACACCCTGGTTCGAATCCAGGCTGTATCACAACCCGGGCCGTGATCGGGAGTCCCGTAGGGCGGATAGACAATTTGGCCCTGCCGTCGTCCGAGGGGGTTTGGAAACGGTGTTAGGCAGTCGGTCTAGATTAAAGGTTGAATAATCTACCCTAGTACCCATCAGCTAATGGATTGTATTAAAACGTTGAAGGTGTTGAACTCCTCTCTACCTGAGTGTCCAGTAGCCAGGAGCATCTCAGTTCCCCGACGGCGCTGCGGTTGGGACGGAAGAAGTCCGGTGAAGCGAACGTTCCGTAGAAATTCCCCAGGCGTTTCCCGCAGGCCGTGTCGGGGCACCCTGCTTCGTCCGAGCCGTCTGGGCAGTCCTGGGCACCGTTGCAGCGCAGCGAGTGGGGCAGGCAGCGAGTGGACTGGAGAAGAAGAAGCAGAACACAACTTTATTTGTTCGTTATTATTGTATCTGGCAGGGAACGTAGGAAGCGATGGGTCGGTAGAATATTGTTCCTATCAGAGGTTCTACTCCCCTCTGGTTGCTGGCCCGCTTCCCTAACCTCTCGGTTACCTACCTGGGCCTGGGTACAGGGGGCGGTCCCGGCGGGGCAGAGGGAGGCACGGGGAGGGGTGGGAGGGGGGGCACAGCCCCGTTCGTCAGTGGCGTCACCGCACTCATCCAGGCCGTTACAGCGCCACGTCCGAGGAAGACATTTACCGTTGCCGCACAGGAACTCGTCGCTCTGACAGCTGGACTGGCCCAGGCGACCTGGAGGAACCGGCATAACGACAGACACAGACACGTCAACAAACTACAGACAGGAAGTCATCGTTCTGACAGCTGGACTGGCCCAGGCGACCTGGAGGAACCGGCATAACGACAGACACAGACACGTCAACAAACTACAGACAGGAAGTCATCGTTCTGACAGCTGGACTGGCCCAGACGACCTGGAGGAACAGGCATAACGACAGAAGCATTATTGCAGACGCATTAATCCAGACACATTACTGGAGAAACATTATTACAAACATATTTCAATAAAAGCATTATTACCTACACATTATCACAGACACATTATTGCAGACGCATCGTTGCAAACCCATTACCACAGACACATTATCACAGAAACATTATCACAGAAACATTATCACAGAAACATTACCACAGACACATTATCACAGAACAGATTATTACGGCCACATGGTCACAGAAACATGATCACAGAAACATGATCACAGACACATTATCACAGACACAGTGTTACACGCTTATCGTGGACGCATTATCACATACACATTATTACAGGCACATTATTACAGACATTATCACATACAGATTATTACAGGCACATTATTATAGACACATCAACAACACTGCCATAACTAGCCAGCCAAATACAAGGAGGGAATAAGAGACGACACCACAACATGCAGACAGTAGGAGAGGGAGAAAGGAAACAACAAACCACCCAACAACAAACCACCCAACAACAAACCTCCTAACAACAAACCATCCAACAACAAACCTCCTAACAACAAACCTCCCAACAACAAACCACCCAACAACAAACCTCCCAACAACAAACCTCCTAACAACAAACCACCCAACAACAAACCTCCTAACAACAAACCACCCAACAACAAACCTCCTAACAACAAACCTCCCAACAACAAACCTCCCAACAACAAACCTCCTAACAACAAACCACCCAACAACAAACCTCCTAACAACAAACCATCCAACAACAAACCATCCAACAACAAACCTCCTAACAACAAACTACCCAGCAACAAACCTCCCAACAACAAACCACCCAACAACAAACCTCCTAACAACAAACCACCCAACAACAAATCTCCTAACAACAAACCACCCAACAACAAACCACCCAACAACAAATCTCCCAACAACAAACCACCCAACAACAAACCACCCAACAACAAACCTCCTAACAACAAACCACCTAACAACAAACCTCCTAACAACAAACCACCCAACAACAAACCACCCAACAACAAACCTCCCAACAACAAACCACCCAACAACAAACCACCCAACAACAAACCTCCTAACAACAAACCACCCAACAACAAACCACCCAACAACAAACCTCCTAACAACAAACCTCCTAACAACAAACCACCCAACAACAAACCACCCAACAACAAACCTCCTAACAACAAACCTCCCAACAACAAACCTCCCAACAACAAACCACCCAACAACAAACCTCCTAACAACAAACCACCCAACAACAAACCTCCTAACAACAAACTATTCAACTACAAACCATCCAACAACAAACCACCCAACAACAAACCACCCAACAACAAACCTCCTAACAACAAACCTCGCAACAACAAACCACCCAACAACAAACCTCCTAACAACAAACCACCCAACAACAAACCTCCTAACAACAAACCTCCCAACAACAAACTACCCAACAACAAACCTCCTAACAACAAACCACCCAACAACAAACCTCCCAACAACAAACCTCCCAACAACAAACCTCCCAACAACAAACCACCCAACAACAAACCACCCAACAACAAACTACCCAACAACAAACCTCCTAACAACAAACCTCCCAACAACAAACCTCCTAACAACAAACCTCCCAACAACAAACTACTCAACAACAAACCACCCAACAACAAACTACTCAACAACAAACCTCCCAACAACAACAAACCACCCAACAACAAACCTCCCAACAACAAACTACACAGCAACAAACCTCCTAACAACAGACTACCCAACAACAAACCTCCCAACAACAACAAACCACCCAACAACAAACCTCCCAACAACAACAAACCACCCAACAACAAACCACCCAACAACAAACCACCCAACAACAAACCTCCCAACAACAAACCATCCAACAACAAACTACTCAACAACAAACCACCCAACAACAAATCTCCCAACAACAAACCACCCAACAACAAACCACCCAACAACAAACCTCCTAACAACAAACCACCTAACAACAAACCTCCTAACAACAAACCACCCAACAACAAACCACCCAACAACAAACCTCCCAACAACAAACCACCCAACAACAAACCACCCAACAACAAACCTCCTAACAACAAACCACCCAACAACAAACCACCCAACAACAAACCTCCTAACAACAAACCTCCTAACAACAAACCACCCAACAACAAACCACCCAACAACAAACCTCCTAACAACAAACCTCCCAACAACAAACCTCCCAACAACAAACCACCCAACAACAAACCTCCTAACAACAAACCACCCAACAACAAACCTCCTAACAACAAACTATTCAACTACAAACCATCCAACAACAAACCACCCAACAACAAACCACCCAACAACAAACCTCCTAACAACAAACCTCGCAACAACAAACCACCCAACAACAAACCTCCTAACAACAAACCACCCAACAACAAACCTCCTAACAACAAACCTCCCAACAACAAACTACCCAACAACAAACCTCCTAACAACAAACCACCCAACAACAAACCTCCCAACAACAAACCTCCCAACAACAAACCTCCCAACAACAAACCACCCAACAACAAACCACCCAACAACAAACTACCCAACAACAAACCTCCTAACAACAAACCTCCCAACAACAAACCTCCTAACAACAAACCTCCCAACAACAAACTACTCAACAACAAACCACCCAACAACAAACTACTCAACAACAAACCTCCCAACAACAACAAACCACCCAACAACAAACCTCCCAACAACAAACTACACAGCAACAAACCTCCTAACAACAGACTACCCAACAACAAACCTCCCAACAACAACAAACCACCCAACAACAAACCTCCCAACAACAACAAACCACCCAACAACAAACCACCCAACAACAAACCACCCAACAACAAACCTCCCAACAACAAACCATCCAACAACAAACTACTCAACAACAAACCACCCAACAACAAACTACCCAACAACAAACCACCCAACAACAAACCACCCAACAACAAACCTCCCAACAACAAACCTCCCAACAACAAACTACCCAACAACAAACCACCCAACAACAAACCACCCAAGAACAAACCACCCAACAACAAACCTCCTAACAACAGACTACCCAACAACAAACTACTCAACAACAAACCTCCCAACAACAGACCACCCAACAACAAACCTCCCAACAACAAACCACCCAACAACAAACCTCCCAACAACAAACCACCCAACAACAAACTACTCAACAACAAACCACCCAACAACAAACCTCCCAACAACAAACCACCCAACAACAAACCACCCAACAACAAACTACTCAACAACAGACCACCCAACAACAAACCTCCCAACAACAAACTACTCAACAACAAACCTCCCAACAACAAACCACCCAACAACAAACCTCCTAACAACAAACCTCCTAACAACAACAAACCACCCAACAACAAACCACCCAACAACAAACTACTCAACAACAAACCACCCAACAACAAACTACTCAACAACAAACCACCCAACAAACCTCCCAACAACAAACCTCCCAACAACAAACCTCCTAACAACAAACCACCCAACAACAAACCACCCAACAACAAACTACTCAACAACAAACCTCCCAACAACAAACCACCCAACAACAAACCACCCAACAACAAACCTCCCAACAACAAACCACCCAACAACAAACCTCCCAACAACAAACCTCCCAACAACAAACCACCCAAAATAATCAGTGGTGTTTTTGGGGACAGGGCGACTCTCAACAATGTCTTCTGTCAATACAGCTCAATGGCAGACAGTTTTACTAACATCCTCAATACCTGCGTATTGATTTATAACACGTCGTCCTGGGGTAAAACAGGACAAGCCTTGCTTAGTGCACCTCTCCTCTCCTTTCATCCCACACAGTATTGATTGTAAAAAGCAAACGGTCTGTGTTTTTCTCTCACAGCTGTTACCAGATGGTGGTTAGATAGAGAAGGTGAACACCCAGTCTGCTCTCTGTACAACCAACACAGTGCATTCCATTGTCTGGCCTACCTTCATCAGCCTCCTCCTGTTCCTCCTTCACCTCCCTCCTCCTCTCCTTCTCTCTTCTCCTCTCCCTCTCCTCATCTCCCTCCCTCCCTCCCTCCCTCTCCTCCTCTCCTTCCCTCTCCTCCTCTACCTCATCTCTCCTTCTCTCCCTCCTTCCCTCTCCTCCTCTCCCTCCTTCTCCTAATCTCCCCCTCCTCCCCTCCCTCCTTCTCCTCCTCTCCCTCATCCCTCCTTCCCTCTCCTCCTCTCCCTCTTCTCCCTCCCTCCCTCCCCCCTCCCTCCCTCCCTCCTCTCTCCTCCTCTACTTCCCTCTCCCTCCCTCTCCCTCCTTCTCCTAATCTCCCTCTCCTCCTCTCCTTCCCTCTCCTCCTCTCCCTCCTTCTCCTCCTCTCCCTCTTCTACTCTCCTCCTTTCCTTCCCTCGCCTCCTCTCCCTCCTTCTCCTCCTCTCCCTCTCCCGCCTTCCCTCTCCTCCTGCTCCTTTCCCTCCCCTCCCTCCCTCTCCTCCTCCCCTTCTCTCTGCTCTTCCTCCCTCTCCTCCTCTCCCTCCCTCTCCACCTCCTCCACTCCCTTCCCTCCCTCTCCTCCTCTCCCTCTCCACCTCCTCCTCTCCCTCATCCCTCCTTCTCTCCCTCCTTCCCTCTCCTCCCCTCCCTCCCTCCCTCCCTCCCTCCCTCCCTCCCTCCCTCCCTCCCTCCCTCCCTCCCTCCCTCCCTCCCTCCTCTCCTTCCCTCTCCCTCCTTCTCCTAATCTCCCTATCCTCCTCTCCTTCCCTCTCCTCCCCCCCCCTCCCTCCCTCCCTCCCTCCCTCCCTCCCTCCCTCCCTCCCTCCCTCTCCTCCTCCCCTTCTCTCTGCTCTTCCTCCCTCTCCTCCTCTCCCTCCCTCCCTCTCCACCTCCTCCTCTCCCTTCCCTTCCCTCCACCTCCTCCTCTCCCTCTCCACCTCCTCCTCTCCCTTCCCTCCCTCTCCCCCCCCCCCCCCTAACTTGGTATTTATCCAGGAAGTGTCTCTCACCTCTGATGTAAGACAGTCTGAACCCCTGAGCCAGTCCTGAGCTGTTGGCCTGTGAGTGGAAGTAGAGCCAGACCCGTCCCCTGGAGGAGATGAAGGGAGGTGGCAGGAGAGAACCACACACCCGGTACTCCTCTCTCCAGGTGGGGCCGAGGAGCAGCCAGTCCCCCTCACACTGACCTGACTCCTCCAGGTCAAAGTTAGGGAAGCTGGGAGGGGAGGGGGAGGGGGAGAGAGGATACAGGGAGACAGACGAGGGACATGGGTTAGACAAAAAAGGGGTTTAGGGGAAACACGGTCATGATAGTGTTTACGTTGATACTTCAACCACACCCCCCATAGAGTCAGCAGGAAGTGTACCTGCCGCAGGAGGAACAGGAAGCGCTAGATGATCTGATCGGAGCAGCGAGGGAAAGATGGGGCGTGTTTCAGGAGTCAGCAGGAAGTGTACCTGCCGCAGGAGGAACAGGAAGCGCTAGATGATCTGAACGGAGCGGCGAGGGAAAGACGGGGCGTGTTTCAGGAGTCAGCAGGAAGTGTACCTGCCGCAGGAGGATCAGGAAGCGCTAGATGATCTGATCGGAGCAGCGAGGGAAAGATGGGGCGTGTTTCAGGAGTCAGCAGGAAGTGTACCTGCCGCAGGAGGAACAGGAAGCGCTAGATGATCTGATCGGAGCGGCGAGGGAAATATGGGGCGTGTTTAAGGAGTCAGCAGGAAGTGTATCTGCCGCAGGAGGAACAGGAAGCGCTAGATGATCTGATCGGAGCAGCGAGGGAAAGATGGGGCGTGTTTCAGGAGTCAGCAGGAAGTGTACCTGCCGCAGGAGGAACAGGAAGCGCTAGATGATCTGATCGGAGCAGCGAGGGAAAGATGGGACGTGTTTAAGGAGTCAGCAGGAAGTGTACCTGCCGCAGGAGGAACAGGAAGCGCTAGATGATCTGATCGGAGCAGCGAGGGAAAGATGGGGCGTGTTTAAGGAGTCAGCAGGAAGTGTACCTGCCGCAGGAGGAACAGGAAGCGCTAGATGATCTGATCGGAGCAGCGAGGGAAAGATAAGAGGGTTTCAGGAGTCAGCAGGAAGTGTACCTGCCGCAGGAGGATCAGGAAGCGCTAGATGATCTGATCGGAGCGGCGAGGGAAATATGGGGCGTGTTTAAGGAGTCAGCAGGAAGTGTACCTGCCGCAGGAGGAACAGGAAGCGCTAGATGATCTGATCGGAGCAGCGAGGGAAAGATGGGACGTGTTTAAGGAGTCAGCAGGAAGTGTACCTGCCGCAGGAGGAACAGGAAGCGCTAGATGATCTGATCGGAGCAGCGAGGGAAAGATGGGACGTGTTTAAGGAGTCAGCAGGAAGTGTACCTGCCGCAGGAGGAACAGGAAGCGCTAGATGATCTGATCGGAGCAGCGAGGGAAAGATGGGACGTGTTTAAGGAGTCAGCAGGAAGTGTACCTGCCGCAGGAGGAACAGGAAGCGCTAGATGATCTGATCGGAGCAGCGAGGGAAAGATGGGACGTGTTTAAGGAGTCAGCAAGAAGAGTACCTGCCGGAGGAGGAACAGGAAGCACTGACAAAAGCATTACATCATCATCCCTGATGGCTCAGCGACTCCAGCGAGCGCTTTCATTAATGAATGGATGGATGTGTGTGTGTGTGTGTGTGTGTGTGTGTGTGCTTGTGTGTGTGCGTGTGTGTATGTGAGTGTGTGTGTGCGCTTGTGTGTGTGTGTGTGTGCTTGTGTGTGTGCGTGCGTGTGTATGTGAGTGTGTGTGCGCTTGTGTGTGTATGTGTGTGTGTGTATGTGCGTGTGTGTGTGTGTGTGTGTGCGTGTTTGTGTGTGTGTGCGCTTGTGTGTGTGTGTGTGTGTGTGCGCTTGTGTGTGTATGTGTGTGTATGTGTGTATGTGTGCGTGTGTGTGTGAGCTTGTGTGTGTGTGTGTGTGTGTGTATGTGTGTGTATGTGTGTGTGTGTGTGTGTGTGTGCGTGTGTGCGTGCGTGCATGTGTATGTGTATGTGAGTGCGTGTGTGTGTGTGTGTGCGCTTGTGTGTGTGTGTGTGTGTGTATGTGTGTGTGCTTGTGTATGTGTGTGTGTGTGTGCGATTGTGTGTGTGCGCTTGTGTGTGTGTGTGTGTGTGATTGTGTGTGTGTGCGCATGTGTGTGTGTATGTGTGTGTGCGTGTGTGTATGTGTGTGTGTGTGTGCGCATGTGTATGTGTGTGTGTGTATGTGTGTGTGTGTGTGTGTGTGTGTGTGTGTGTGTGTATGTGTGTGTGTGTGTGTGTGTGTGTGTGTGTGTGTGTGTGTGTGTGTGTGTGTGTGTGTGTGTGTGTGTGTGTGTGCATGACCCAGCAATATGCTGAGATCATTACTAAGTGGTAGAGAGAAGCAGAAGCGTTGCAGGATTCCAACAGATCAATATCTCCTCTCCTATTGGACGAGATGACCGGCTCATACAGGCCACACCCCAAATGGCTCCCTATTCCCTATTAGACACACTTCTGATGACCAGGGGCCCCTAGGGAATAGGCTCAGGATGACCAGGGGCCCTGGGAAATAGGCTCAGGATGACCAGGGGCCCTGGGGAATAGGCTCAGGATGACCAGGGGCCCCTAGGGAATAGGCTCAGGATGACCAGGGGCCCTGGAGAATAGGCTCAGGATGACCAGGGCCCCTGGGGAATAGGCTCAGGATGACCAGGGGCCCTGGGGAATAGGCTCAGGATGACCAGGGGCCCTGGGGAATAGGCTCAGGATGACCAGGGCCCCTAGGGAATAGGCTCAGGATGACCAGGGGCCCTGGGGAATAGGCTCAGGATGACCAGGGGCCCTGGGGAATAGGCTCAGGATGACCAGGGGCCCTGGGGAATAGGCTCAGGATGACCAGGGCCCCTGGGGAATAGGCTCAGGATGACCAGGGACCCTAGGGAATAGGCTCAGGATGACCAGGGCCCCTGGGGAATAGGCTCAGGATGACCAGGGGCCCTGGGGAATAGGCTCAGGATGACCAGGGGCCCTGGGGAATAGGCTCAGGATGACCAGGGGCCCTGGGGAATAGGCTTAGGATGACCAGGGGCCCTGGGGAATAGGCTCAGGATGACCAGGGGCCCTAGGGAATAGGCTCAGGATGACCAGGGGCCCTAGGGAATAGGCTCAGGATGACCAGGGCCCCTGGGGAATAGGCTCAGGATGACCAGGGCCCCTAGGGAATAGGCTCAGGATGACCAGGGCCCCTAGGGAATAGGCTCAGGATGACCAGGGCCCCTGGGGAATAGGCTCAGGATGACCAGGGGCCCTAGGGAATAGGCTCAGGATGACCAGGGCCCCTGGGGAATAGGCTCAGGATGACCAGGGGCCCTGGGGAATAGGCTCAGGATGACCAGGGGCCCCTGGGGAATAGGCTCAGGATGACCAGGGCCCCTGGGAAATAGGCTCAGGATGACCAGGGGCCCTGGGGAATAGGCTCAGGATGACCAGGGCCCCTAGGGAATAGGCTCAGGATGACCAGGGCCCCTAGGCAATAGGCTCAGGATGACCAGGGGCCCTGGGGAATAGGCTCAGGATGACCAGGGGCCCCTAGGGAATAGGCTCAGGATGACCAGGGCCCCTAGGGAATAGGCTCAGGATGACCAGGGGCCCTGGGGAATAGGCTCAGGATGACCAGGGCCCCTAGGGAATAGGCTCAGGATGACCAGGGCCCCTAGGGAATAGGCTCAGGATGACCAGGGCCCCTAGGGAATAGGCTCAGGATGATATACTACCCATCTACTACCCAATGTGACCACAGTTAAACACCATCATCTACTACCATCTCCTACCCTTCTACTACCCATCTACTATCCATCTACTACCCATCGACTACCCATCTACTACCCATCTACTACCCATCTACTACCCATCTACTACCCATCCACTACCCATCTACTACCCATCTACTACCCAATGTGACTACAGTTAAACACCATCATCTACTACCCATCTACTACCCATCGACTACCCATCTACTACCCATCTACTACCCATTGACTACCCATCCACTACCCATCTACTACCCATCTACTACCCAATGTGACTACAGTTAAACACCATCATCTACTACCCATCTACTACCCATCGACTACCCATCCACTACCCATCTACTACCCATCTACTACCCATCTACTACCCAATGTGACGACAGTTAAACACCATCATCTACTACCCATTTACTACCCATCTACTACCCATCTACTACCCATCTACTACCATCTACTACCCATATAATACCCATCTACTATCCATCTACTACCCAATGTGACCACAGTTAAACACCATCATCTACTACCCATCTACTACCCATCTACTACCCATCTACTACCCATCTACTACCCATCGACTACCCATCCACTACCCATCTACTACCCATCGACTACCCAATGTGACCACAGATAAACACCATCATCTACTACCCATCTACTACCCATCGACTACCCATCCACTACCCATCTACTACCCATTGACTACCCATCCACTACCCATCTACTATCCATCTACTACCCATCTACTACCCATTGACTACCCATCCACTACCCATCTACTACCCATCTACTACCCATCTAATACCCATCTACTACCCATCTAATACCCATCTACTACCCATCTACTACCCATCTACTACCCATCGACTACCCAATGTGACTACAGTTAAACACCATCATCGACTACCCATCCACTACCCATCTACTACCCATCTACTACCCATCTACTACCCATCCACTACCCATCTACTACCCAATGTGACTACAGTAATACATATTCTGTATTACTGATGAGATCTGGCTGTGTGGTTTTATCAGACTGTATTAATGATGAGATCTGGCTGTGTGGTTTTATCAGACTGTATTACTGATGAGATCTGGCTGTGTGCTTCTATCAGACTGTATTACTGATGAGATCTGGCTGTGTGCTTCTATCAGACTGTATTACTGATGAGATCTGGCTGTGTGGTATTATCAAACTGTATTACTGATGAGATCTGGCTGTGTGCTTCTATCAGACTGTATTACTGATGAGATCTGGCTGTGTGGTTCTATACTGTATTACTGATGAGATCTGGCTGTGTGCTTCTATCAGACTGTATTACTGATGAGATCTGGCTGTGTGGTTTTATCAGACTGTATTACTGATGAGATCTGGCTGTGTGCTTCTATCAGACTGTATTACTGATGAGATCTGGCTGTGTGCTTCTATCAGACTGTATTACTGATGAGATCTGGCTGTGTGGTTCTATCAAACTGTATTACTGATGAGATCTGGCTGTGTGGTTTTATCAGACTGTATTACTGATGAGATCTGGCTGTGTGCTTCTATCAGACTGTATTACTGATGAGATTTGGCTGTGTGGTTTTATCAGACTGTATTACTGATGAGATCTGGCTGTGTGGTTCTATACTGTATTACTGATGAGATCTGGCTGTGTGGTTTTATCAGACTGTATTACTGATGATATCTGGCTGTGTGCTTCTATCAGACTGTATTACTGATGAGATCTGGCTGTGTGCTTCTATCAGACTGTATTACTGATGAGATCTGGCTGTGTGCTTCTATCAGACTGTATTACTGATGAGATCTGGCTGTGTGCTTCTATCAGACTGTATTACTGATGATATCTGGCTGTGTGCTTCTATCAGACTGTATTACTGATGAGATCTGGCTGTGTGCTTCTATCAGACTGTATTACTGATGAGATTTGGCTGTGTGGTTTTATCAGACTGTATTACTGATGAGATCTGGCTGTGTGGTTCTATACTGTATTACTGATGAGATCTGGCTGTGTGGTTTTATCAGACTGTATTACTGATGATATCTGGCTGTGTGCTTCTATCAGACTGTATTACTGATGATATCTGTCTGTGTGCTTCTATCAGACTGTATTACTGATGAGATCTGGCTGTGTGCTTCTATCAGACTGTATTACTGATGAGATCTGGCTGTGTGCTTCTATCAGACTGTATTACTGATGAGATCTGGCTGTGTGCTTCTATCAGACTGTATCACTGATGAGATCTGGCTGTGTGGTTTTATCAAACTGTATTACTGATGAGATCTGGCTGTGTGGTTTTATCAGACTGTATTACTGATGATATCTGGCTGTGTGCTTCTATCAGACTGTATTACTGATGAGATCTGGCTGTGTGCTTCTATCAGACTGTATTACTGATGAGATCTGGCTGTGTGGTTTTATCAGAATGTATTACTGATGAGATCTGGCTGTGTGGTTTTATCAGACTGTATTACTGATGAGATCTGGCTGTGTGGTCGGTATCAGACTGTATTACTGATGAGTTCTGGCTGTGTGCTTCTATCAGACTGTATTACTGATGAGATCTGTCTGTGTGCTTCTATCAGACTGTATTACTGATGAGATCTGGCTGTGTGGTTTTATCAGACTGTATTATTGATTAGATCTGGCTGTGTGGTTCTATACTGTATTACTGATGATATCTGGCTGTGTGCTTCTATTAGACTGTATTACTGATGAGATCTGGCTGTGTGCTTCTATCAGACTGTATTACTGATGAGATCTGGCTGTGTGCTTCTATCAGACTGTATTACTGATGAGATCTGGCTGTGTGGTTCTATACTGTATTACTGATGAGATCTGGCTGTGTGCTTCTATCAGGCTGTATTACTGATGAGATCTGGCTGTGTGGTTTTATCAGACAGTATTAATGATGAGATCTGGCTGTGTGCTTCTATCAGACTGTATTACTGATGAGATCTGGCTGTGTGGTTCTATACTGTATTACTGATGAGATCTGGCTGTGTGCTTCTATCAGACTGTATTACTGATGAGATCTGGCTGTGTGGTTCTATACTGTATTACTGATGAGATCTGGCTGTGTGCTTCTATCAGGCTGTATTACTGATGAGATCTGGCTGTGTGGTCGGGATCAGACTGTATTACTGATGAGATCTGGCTGTGTGCTTCTATCAGACTGTATTACTGATGAGATCTGGCTGTGTGCTTCTATCAGACTGTATTACTGATGAGATCTGGCTGTGTGCTTCGATCAGACTGTATTACTGATGAGATCTGGCTGTGTGCTTCTATCAGGCTGTATTACTGATGAGATCTGGCTGTGTGCTTCTATCAGACTGTATTACTGATGAGATCTGGCTGTGTGCTTCTATCAGACTGTATTACTGATGAGATCTGGCTGTGTGGTTCTATCAGGCTGTATTACTGATGAGATCTGGCTGTGTGCTTCTATCAGGCTGTATTACTGATGAGATCTGGCTGTGTGGTTTTATCAGACTGTATTACTGATGAGATCTGGCTGTGTGCTTCTATCAGACTGTATTACTGATGAGATCTGGCTGTGTGGTTCTATACTGTATTACTGATGAGATCTGGCTGTGTGGTTCTATACTGTATTACTGATGAGATCTGGCTGTGTGGTTTTATCAGACTGTATTAATGATGAGATCTGGCTGTGTGCTTCTATCAGACTGTATTACTGATGAGATCTGGCTGTGTGGTTCTATACTGTATTACTGATGAGATCTGGCTGTGTGCTTCTATCAGACTGTATTACTGATGAGATCTGGCTGTGTGCTTCTATCAGACTGTATTACTGATGAGATCTGGCTGTGTGCTTCTATCAGACTGTATTACTGATGAGATCTGGCTGTGTGCTTCTATCAGACTGTATCACTGATGAGATCTGGCTGTGTGGTTTTATCAAACTGTATTACTGATGAGATCTGGCTGTGTGGTTTTATCAGACTGTATTACTGATGATATCTGGCTGTGTGCTTCTATCAGACTGTATTACTGATGAGATCTGGCTGTGTGCTTCTATCAGACTGTATTACTGATGAGATCTGGCTGTGTGGTTTTATCAGACTGTATTACTGATGAGATCTGGCTGTGTGCTTCTATCAGGCTGTATTACTGATGAGATCTGGCTGTGTGGTTTTATCAGACTGTATTACTGATGAGATCTGGCTGTGTGCTTCTATCAGACTGTATTACTGATGAGATCTGGCTGTGTGGTTTTATCAAACTGTATTATTGATGAGATCTGGCGGTGTGCTTCTATCAGACTGTATTACTGATGAGATCTGGCTGTGTGCTTCTATACTGTATTACTGATGAGATCTGGCTGTGTGCTTCTATCAGGCTGTATTACTGATGAGATCTGGCTGTGTGGTTTTATCAGACTGTATTACTGATGAGATCTGGCTGTGTGGTTTTATCAGACTGTATTATTGATGAGATCTGGCTGTGTGGTTTTATCAGACTGTATTACTGATGAGATCTGGCTGTGTGCTTCTATCAGGCTGTATTACTGATGAGATCTGGCTGTGTGCTTCTATCAGACTGTATTACTGATGAGATCTGGCTGTGTGGTTCTATACTGTATTACTGATGAGATCTGGCTGTGTGCTTCTATCAGGCTGTATTACTGATGAGATCTGGCTGTGTGCTTCTATCAGACTGTATTACTGATGAGATCTGGCTGTGTGCTTCTATCAGGCTGTATTACTGATGAGATCTGGCTGTGTGGTTTTATCAGACTGTATTACTGATGAGATCTGGCTGTGTGCTTCTATCAGACTGTATTACTGATGAGATCTGGCTGTGTGGTTCTATACTGTATTACTGATGAGATCTGGCTGTGTGCTTCTATCAGGCTGTATTACTGATGAGATCTGGCTGACAGAGCTGGTGTAACTGAGTCAGGTTTGTAGGCCTCCTTGCTTCCACAAGCTTTTTCAGTTCTGCCCAAAATGTTTCTATAGGATTGAGGTCAGGGCTTTTTGATGGCCACTCCAATACCTTGACTTTGTTGTCCTTAAGCCATTTTGCCACAACTTTGGAAGTATGCTTGGGGTCATTGTCCATTTGGAAGACCCATTTGCGACCAAGCTTTAACTTCCTGACTGATGTCTTCAGATGCTGCTTCAATATATCCACAGAATTTTCCTTCCTCATGATGCCATCTATTTTGTGAAGTGCACCAGTCCCTCCTGCAGCAAAGCACCCCCACAACATGATGCCTCCACCCCCGTGCTTCGCGGTTGGGATGGTGTTCTTCGGCTTGCAA
>NC_138316.1:54022500-54055000 GCF_965601325.2 Salmo salar | reverse complement strand
ACAAAACCATAGTTAGTTATTGTCTGAGACGACCCTGGTGCATCAAAACCATGTCTCACTTCCTCACAGGAACACAGCGGGTAACAACATCCTGTTTCTAATGTGCCTGGTGTCTCTCAGCAGCAGCTTCTCTTCCTGGGGTTTATTATGGATCCCCATTAGTTCCTGCCAAAGCAGCAGCTACTCTTCCTGGGGTTTATTATGGATCCCCATTAGTTCCTGTCAAAGCAGCAGCTACTCTTCCTGGGGTTTATTATGGATCCCCATTAGTTCCTGTCAAGGCAGCAGCTACTCTTCCTGGGGTGTATTATGGATCCCCATTAGTTCCTGCCAAGGCAGCAGCTACTCTTCCTGGGGTTTATTATGGATCCCCATTAGTTCCTGCCAAGGCAGCAGCTACTCTTCCTGGGGTTTATTATGGATCCCCATTAGTTCCTGTCTAGACAGCAGCTACTCTTCCTGGGGTGTATTATGGATCCCCATTAGTTTCTGTCATGGCAGCAGCTACTCTTCCTGGGGTTTATTATGGATCCCCATTAGTTCCTGACAAGGCAGCAGCTACTCTTCCTGGGGTTTATTATGGATCCCCATTAGTTCCTGTCAAGGCAGCAGCTACTCTTCCTGGGGTTTATTATGGATCCCCATTAGTTCCTGCCAAGGCAGCAGCTACTCTTCCTGGGGGTTATTATGGATCCCCATTAGTTCCTGTCAAGGCAGCAGCTACTCTTCCTGGGGTTTATTATGGATCCCCATTAGTTCCTGCCAAGGCAGCAGCTACTCTTCCTGGGGTTTATTATGGATCCCCATTACTTCCTGTCAAGGAAGCAGCTACTCTTCCTGGGGTTTATTATGGATCCCCATTAGTTCCTGTCAAGGAAGCAGCTACTCTTCCTGGGGGTTTATTATCGATCCCCATTAGTTCTTGGGGTTTATTATGGATCCCCATTAGTTCCTGCCAAGGCAGCAGCTACTCTTCCTGGGGTTTATTATGGATCCTCATTAGTTCCTGTCTAGACAGCAGCTACTCTTCCTGGGGTTTATTATGGATCCCCATTAGTTCCTGCCAAGGCCGCAGCTACTCTTCCTGGGGTTTATTATGGATCCCCATTAGTTCCTACCAGGGCAGCAGCTACTCTTCCTGGGGTTTATTATGGATCCCCATTAGTTCCTGCCAAGGCAGCAGCTACTCTTCCTGGGGTTTATTATGGATGCCCATTAGTTCCTGTCAAGGCAGCAGCTACTCTTCCTGGGGTTTATTATGGATCCCCATTAGTTCCTGTCAAGGCAGCAGCTACTCTTCCTGGGGTTTATTATGGATCCCCATTAGTTCCTGTCAAGGCAGCAGCTACTCTTCCTGGGGTTTATTATGGATCCCCATTAGTTCCTGCCAAGGCAGCAGCTACTCTTCCTGGGGTTTATTATGGATGCCCATTAGTTCCTGTCAAGGCAGCAGCTACTCTTCCTGGGGTTTATTATGGATCCCCATTAGTTCCTGTCAAGGCAGCAGCTACTCTTCCTGGGGTTTATTATGGATCCCCATTAGTTCCTGTCAAGGCAGCAGCTACTCTTCCTGGGGTTTATAATGGATCCCCATTAGTTCCTGTCAAGGCAGCAGCTACTCTTCCTGGGGTTTATTATGGATCCCCATTAGTTCCTGTCAAGGCAGCAGCTACTCTTCCTGGGGTTTATTATGGATCCCCATTAGTTCCTGTCAAGGCAGCAGCTACTCTTCCTGGGGTGTATTATGGATCCCCATTAGTTCCTGTCAAGGCAGCAGCTACTCTTCCTGGGGTTTATTATGGATCCCCAGTAGTTCCTGTCAAGGCAGCAGCTACTCTTCCCGGGGTTTATTATGGATCCCATTAGTTCCTGCCAAGGCAGCAGCTACTCTTCATGGGGTTTATTATGGATCCCCATTAGTTCCTGCCAAGGCAGCAGCTACTCTTCCTGGGGTTTATTATGGATCCCCATTAGTTCCTGTCAAGGCAGCAGCTACTCTTCCTGGGGGTTTATTATGGATCCCCATTAGTTCCTGTCAAGGCAGCAGCTACTCTTCCTGGGGTTTATTATGGATCCCCATTAGTTCCTGTCAAGGCAGCAGCTACTCTTCCTGGGGTTTATTATGGATCCCCATTAGTTCCTGTCAAGGCAGCAGCTACTCTTCCTGGGGTGTATTATGGATCCCCATTAGTTCCTGTCAAGGCAGCAGCTACTCTTCCTGGGGTTTATTATGGATCCCCATTAGTTCCTGTCAAGGCAGCAGCTACTCTTCCCGGGGTTTATTATGGATCCCCATTAGTTCCTGCCAAGGCAGCAGCTACTCTTCATGGGGTTTATTATGGATCCCCATTAGTTCCTGCCAAGGCAGCAGCTACTCTTCCTGGGGTTTATTATGGATCCCCATTAGTTCCTGTCAAGGCAGCAGCTACTCTTCCTGGGGTTTATTATGGATCCCCATTAGTTCCTGTCAAGGCAGCAGCTACTCTTCCTGGGGTTTATTATGGATCCCCATTAGTTCCTGTCAAGGCAGCAGCTACTCTTCCTGGGGTTTATTATGGATCCCCATTAGTTCCTGCCAAAGCAGCAGCTACTCTTCCTGGGGTTTATTATGGATCCCCATTAGTTCCTGTCAAGGCAGCAGCTACTCTTCCTGGGGTTTATTATGGATCCCCATTAGTTCCTGCCAAGGCAGCAGCTACTCTTGCTGGGGTTTATTATGGATCCCCATTAGTTCCTGTCAAGGCAGCAGCTACTCTTCCTGGGGTTTATTATGGATCCCCATTAGTTCCTGCCAAGGCAGCAGCTACTCTTCCTGGGGTTTATTATGGATCCCCATTAGTTCCTGCCAAAGCAGCAGCTACTCTTCCTGGGGTTTATTATGGATCCCCATTAGTTCCTGCCAAAGCAGCAGCTACTCTTCCTGGGGTTTATTATGGATCCCCATTAGTTCCTGCCAAGGCAGCAGCTACTCTTCTTGGGGTTTATTATGGATCCCCATTAGTTCCTGCCAAGGCAGCAGCTACTCTTCCTGGGGTTTATTATGGATCCCCATTAGTTCCTGCCAAGGCAGCAGCTACTCTTCTTGGGGTTTATTATGGATCCCCATTAGTTCCTGTCTAGACAGCAGCTACTCTTCCTGGGGTCCAAACACACCAAAGCATCCACATTACATATAAAACAACAGATAAAACAGTGAACTATGTTTGTACTGAACTAAACTAAAGTTAAATTATTACATCATATAACATCCCTACACCACCACATGTCCACGACACAACATGATGTCCTGTGGTGGCTCAGTTGGTAGAGCATGGTGTTTGCAACGCCAGGGTGGTGGGTTCGATTCCCGCGGGGGACCAGTACGGAGAAGAAAACATTTATGAAATGTATGCATTCACTACTGTGAGTCGCTCTGGATAAGAGTGTCTGCTAAATGACTAAAATGTAAATGTACAATGTTTTCCAGACCCTTTGCTATTGATACTCGACACTGAGCTCATGTGCATCCTGTTTCCATTGATCATCTTTGAGATGTTTCTACAACTTGATTGGAGTCCACCTTGTGTTAAATTCAATTGATTGGACATCATTTGGAAAGGCACACACCTGTCTATATAAGGTCCCACAGTTGACAGCGCATGTCAGAGCAAAAAAACAAGCCATGAGGTTGAAGGAATTGTCCGTAGAGCTCCGAGACAGGATTGTGTCGAGGCACAGATCTGGGGAAGGGTACCAAAACATTTCTGCTGCATTGAAGGTCCACAAGAACACAGGGGCTTCCATCATTCTTAAATGGAAGAAGTTTGGAACCACCAAGACTCTTCCTAGAGCTGGCCGCCCGGCCAAACTGAGCAATCGGGGGTGAAGGGCCTTGGTCAGGGAGGTGACCAAGAACCCGATGGTCACTCTGACAGAGCTCCAGAGTTCCTCTGTGGAGATAGGAGAAACTTCCAGAAGGACAACCATCTCTGCAGCACTCCACCCATCAGGCCTTTATGGTAGAGTGGCCAGACGGAAACCACTCCTCAGTAAAAAGCACATGACAGCCCGCTTGGAGTTTACCAAAAGGCACCTAAAGGACATTCAGATCATGATAAACAGGATTCTCTGGCTTGATGAAACCAAGATTGAACTCTCTGGCCTGAATGCCAAGCGTCACGTCTAGAGGAAACCTGGCACCATCCCTACGGTGAAGCATGGTGGTGGCAGGTCATGCTGTGGGGATGTTTTTCAGCAGCAGGGACTGGGAGACTAGTCAGGATCGAGGAAAAGATGAACAGAGAGATCTTTGATTAAAACCTTCTCCAGAGCTCTCAGGACCTCAGACTGGGGTGAAGATTCACCTTCCAACAGGACAACGACCCTAAGCACACAGCCAAGACAACACAGGAGTGGCTTCGGGACAAGTCTCTGAACGTCCTTGAGTGGCCCAGCCAGAGCCCGGACTTGAATCCGATCGAACATCTCTGGAGAGACCTGAAAATAGCTGTGCAGCAAAGAATGGGAGAAACACCCAAAACACAGGTGTGCCAAGCTTGTAGTGTCATACCCAAGAAGACTTGAGGCTGTAATCCCCGCCAAATGTTCTTAAACAAAGTACTGAGTAAATGGTCTGAATACTTATAAGTAAATGTGATATTTCAGTTTTTTATTTTTTTTGCTTTGTCATTATGGGGTATTGTGTGTAAAGTAATGAGAGAAAAAAACTATTTGATCAGTTATAGAATAAGGCTGTAATGTAACAAAATGTGGGAAAAGTCAAGGATACTTTCTGAAGGCCCTGTGTGTATGAAGAGACTCTTATCAGGACCTGGACTGCGTTCCCCACAAGCCCCTGCTTCAAAGCCACAGGAAAGGAAGAGAGGAAGGGCCCAGTGACCTCACACCACCTTAGCTTTAATACACTCCTCTCAACCTCTCTTCCTCTCTCTTCCTCTCTCTCTTCCTCTCTCTCTTCCCTCTCTCTCTCCCTCTCTTCCTCTCTCCTCTCCCTCTCTCTCTCTCTCCCTCTCTCTCTTCTCTCTCTCTCTCTTCCTCTCTCTCTCTTCCTCTCTCTTCCTCTCTCTCCTCTTCCTCTCTCTCTTCCTCTCTCTTCCTCTCTCTCTCTCCCTCTCTCTCTTCCTCTCCCTTTCTCTCTCTCTTCCTCTCTCCCTCTCTCTCTTCCCCTCTCTCTCCCTCTCTTCCTCTCTCTTCCTCTCCTCTTCCTCTCCCTTTCTCTTCTCTCCCTCTCTCTCTTCCTCTCTCTCAACCTCTCTTCCTCTCTCTCTTCCTCTCTCTCTCTCTTCCTCTCTCCCTTCCTCTCTCTTCCTCTCTCTCTCTCTCTCTCTCTCTCTTCCTCTCTCTCTCTCTTCCTCTCTCTCTCTCTCTTCCTCCTGCTCTCTCTCTTCCTCTCTCTTCCTCTCTCTCTCTCTCTCTCTTTCTATTTTCACTTCTTCAATCTGCAGTGCACCAGGAGGTGAAAATATCCATCTCATTAAATGTCTCTCACCCTGGAGGAGAAAGACACACACACACACACACACACGCACACACATTTTTTTCCCCCGTACTGGTCCCCCGTGGGAATCGAACACACACCATGCTCTACCAACACAAAACCTTGAGACTGACCTGAACTGGTCTCAGCTCGTAAGGACTAAATTACACACTATTCCCTACACAAGGCTCTGGTCTAAAGTAGTGCACTATATAGGGAATAGGGTGCTGCTTGGCATGCACACTAAATACTCTGCAGGCTGATTAAATATAGAGGTGTACACACGGCTAGAGCCTCGGTCATGGAGAAGGGGAATGGGACAGAATTGACAGGGAAGATATGGTTCATCACGCTGAGAAATCACTAGAAAGACAAGCTTCACAGCAACCATGATGGAAGAGCTTCACAGCAACCGTGAAGGAAGAGCTTCACAGCAACCATGATTAGTGTGGTGTTAGTGTTAGTTAGCCAGCTACATAGTTGTCTGTGCTGTCTCTGTATCTAAGATAATTGTGTAGTTTGAGTTTGAGTATTATCGAGGTGTGCTAGCCAGCCGCGACGCGGCGCCAGACTTACTCAACACACCTAGTCATCATTAACCCACTGCCAGCTAGCCATCCGTTACCGACTAGCAGCGCTGTAGTTACTAATACTTCACAACGGAACGATTTGACTAGTGCAGTGTTACCTAGCTAGCTACCTAGTTGTCTTTGTCATAGCTTGATAATTGTTAATTGATAATTGTTAGCTAGCCAGCCATCGAGGTTAGCTAGCCAGCTATTTCCGTCCCCCGCGACGCCATTTTTCCTAACCTAGCCAACTATTACCGACGAGCAGCATTGTTGAAACTAAATACACTACAAGGAACGTCTTGATTAGTGTTATGTTAGCTAGCTAGCTACAAAGTTGCTTTGTATCATGACAAGGTGTAGTACTGAAACTACCGAGGTTACCTAGCCAGCTACACGTTCAAAGTCAACAACGCAGCCACTGCTAGCTAGCCTACTCCACCAGCCAGCAGTACTGTATCATTTTAGTCAATAACATTTTTGCAACGTAAGCTTAACTTCCTGAACATTCGAGACGTGTAGTCCACTTGTCACTCCAATCTCATTTGCATTAGCGTAGCCTCTTCTGTAGCTTGTCTACTATGTGTCTGCCTATCCCTGTTCTCTCTCCTCTGCACAGGCCATACAAACGCTCCACACCGCGTGGCCGCTGCCACTCTAACCTGGTGGTCCCAGCGCGCACGACCCACGTGGAGTTCCAGGTCTCCGGCAGCCTCTGGAACTGCCGGTCTGCGGCCAACAAGGCTGAGTTCATCTCAGCCTATGCTACCCTCCAGTCCCTAGACTTCCTGGCGCTGACGGAAACATGGATCACCACAGATAACACTGCTACTCCTACTGCTCTCTCCTCGTCTGACTACGTGTTCTCGCATACCCCTAGAGCATCGAGCCAGCGGGGTGGTGGCACTGGAATCCTCATCTCTCCCAAGTGGACATTCTCTCTTTCTCCCCTGACCCATCTGTCTATCTCCTCATTTGAATTCCATGCTGTCACAGTTACCAGCCCTTTCAAGCTTAACATCCTTATCATTTATCGCCCTCCAGGTTCTCTTGGAGAGTTCATCAATGAGCTTGACGCCTTGATAAGTTCCTTTCCTGAGGATGGCTCACCTCTCACAGTTCTGGGTGACTTTAACCTCCCCACGTCTACCTTCGACTCATTCCTCTCTGCCTCCTTCTTTCCACTCCTCTCCTCTTTCGACCTCACCCTCTCACCTTCCCCCCCTACTCACAAGGCAGGCAATACGCTTGACCTCATCTTTACTAGATGCTGTTCTTCCACTAATCTCATTGCAACTCCCCTCCAAGTCTCCGACCACTACCTTGTATCCTTTTCCCTCTCGCTCTCATCCAACACTTCTCACTCTCCCCCTACTCGGATGGTATTGCGCCGTCCCAACCTTCGCTCTCTCTCTCCCGCTACTCTCTCCTCTTCCATCCTATCATCTCTTCCCTCTGCTCAAACCTTCTCCAACCTATCTCCTGATTCTGCCTCCTCAACCCTCCTCTCCTCCCTCTCTGCATCCTTTGATTTCCTCTGTCCCCTATCCTCCAGGCCGGCTCGGTCCTCCCCTCCTGCTCCGTGGCTCGACGACTCACTGCGAGCTCACAGAACAGGGCTCCGGGCAGCCGAGCGGAAATGGAGGAAAACTCGCCTCCCTGCGGACCTGGCATCCTTTCACTCCCTCCTCTCTACATTTTCCTCTTCTGTCTCTGCTGCTAAAGCCACTTTCTACCACTCTAAACTCCAAGCATCTGCCTCTAACCCTAGGAAGCTCTTTGCTACCTTCTCCTCCCTCCTGAATCCTCCTCCCCCTCCCCCCCCCCCCCTCCTCCCTCTCTGCGGATGACTTCGTCAACCATTTTGAAAAGAAGGTTGACGACATCCGATCCTCGTTTGCTAAGTCAAACGACACTGCTGGTCCTGCTCACACTGCCCTACCCTGTGCTTTGACCTCTTTCTCCCCTCTCTCTCCAGATGAAATCTCGCGTCTTGTGACGGCCGGCCGCCCAACAACCTGCCCACTTGACCCTATCCCCTCCTCTCTTCTCCAGACCATTTCCGGAGACCTTCTCCCCTACCTCACCTCGCTCATCAACGCATCCTTGACCGCTGGCTACGTCCCTTCCGTCTTCAAGAGAGCGAGAGTTGCACCCCTTCTGAAAAAACCTACACTCGATCCCTCCGATGTCAACAACTACAGGCCAGTATCCCTTCTTTCCTTTCTCTCCAAAACTCTTGAACGCGCCGTCCTTGGCCAGCTCTCTTGCTATCTCTCTCAGAATGACCTTCTTGATCCTAATCAGTCAGGTTTCAAGACTGGGCATTCAACTGAGACTGCTCTTCTCTGTGTCACGGAGGCTCTCCGCACTGCTAAAGCTAACTCTCTCTCCTCTGCTCTCATCCTTCTAGACCTATCTGCTGCCTTTGATACCGTGAACCATCAGATCCTCCTCTCCACCCTCTCCGAGCTGGGCATCTCCCGCACCGCGCACGCTTGGATTGCGTCCTACCTGACAGGTCGCTCCTACCAGGTGGCGTGGCGAGAATCTGTCTCCGCACCACGTGCTCTCACCACTGGTGTCCCCCAGGGCTCTGTTCTTGGCCCACTCCTATTCTCGCTATACACCAAGTCACTTGGCTCTGTCATATCCTCACATGGTCTCTCATATCATTGCTATGCAGATGACACACAATTAATCTTCTCCTTTCCCCCTTCTGACAACCAGGTGGCGAATCGCATCTCTGCATGTCTGGCAGACATATCAGTGTGGATGACGGATCACCACCTCAAGCTGAACCTCGGCAAGACGGAGCTACTCTTCCTCCCGGGGAAGGACTGCCCGCTCCATGATCTCGCCATCACGGTTGACAACTCCCTTGTGTCCTCCTCCCAGAGTGCTAAGAGCCTTGGCGTGACCCTGGACAACACCCTGTCGTTCTCCACCAACATCAAGGCGGTGACCCGATCCTGTAGGTTCATGCTCTACAACATTCGCAGAGTACGACCCTGCCTCACACAGGAAGCGGCGCAGGTCCTAATCCAGGCACTTGTCATCTCCCGTCTGGATTACTGCAACTCGCTGTTGGCTGGGCTCCCTGCCTGTGCCATTAAACCCCTACAACTCATCCAGAACGCCGCAGCCCGTCTGGTGTTCAACCTTCCCAAGTTCTCTCACGTCACCCCGCTCCTCCGCTCTCTCCACTGGCTTCCAGTTGAAGCTCGCATCCGCTACAAGACCATGGTGCTTGCCTACGGAGCTGTGAGGGGAACGGCACCTCCCTACCTTCAGGCTCTGATCAGGCCCTACACCCAAACAAGGGCACTGCGTTCATCCACCTCTGGCCTGCTCGCCTCCCTACCTCTGAGGAAGCACAGTTCCCGCTCAGCCCAGTCAAAACTGTTCGCTGCTCTGGCACCCCAATGGTGGAACAAGCTCCCTCACGACGCCAGGACAGCGGAGTCAATCACCACCTTCCGGAGACACCTGAAACCCCACCTCTTCAAGGAATACCTGGGATAGGATAAGGTAATCCTTCTACCCCCCCCCCCCCTTAAAAGATTTAGATGCACTATTGTAAAGTGGTTGTTCCACTGGATATTATAGGTGAATGCACCAATTTGTAAGTCGCTCTGGATAAGAGCGTCTGCTAAATGACTAAAATGTAAATGTAAATGTAAGGAAGAGCTTCACAGCAACCCCATCACATGGTGACGTAGTAACCACTACAGGACGCATGGTGACGTAGTAACGCATGGTGACGTAGTAACCACTACAGGACACATGGTGACGTAGTAAACACTACAGGACGCATGGTGACGTAGTAACCACTACAGGACGCATGGTGACGTAGTAACGCATGGTGATGTAGTAACCACTACAGGACACATGGTGACGTAGTAAACACTACAGGACGCATGGTGACGTAGTAACCACTACAGGACGCATGGTGACGTAGTAACCACTACAGGACACATGGTGACGTAGTAACCACTACAGGACACATGGTGACGTAGTAAACACTACAGGACACATGGTGACGTAGTAACCACTACAGGACACATGGTGACGTAGTAAACACTACAGGACGCATGGTGACGTAGTAACCACTACAGGACACATGGTGACGTAGTAACACATGGTGACGTAGTAACCACTACAGGACACATGGTGACGTAGTAACCACTACAGGACACATGGTGACGTAGTAACCACTACAGGACACATGGTGACGTAGTAACCACTACAGGACACATGGTGACGTAGTAACCACTACAGGACACATGGTGACGTAGTAACCACTACAGGACGCATGGTGACGTAGTAACGCATGGTGACGTAGTAACCACTACAGGACACATGGTGACGTAGTAACCACTACAGGACACATGGTGACGTAGTAAACACTACAGGACACATGGTGACGTAGTAAACACTACAGGACACATGGTGACGTAGTAACCACTACAGGACACATGGTGACGTAGTAACCACTACAGGACACATGGTGACGTAGTAAACACTACAGGACGCATGGTGACGTAGTAACCACTACAGGACACATGGTGACGTAGTAAACACTACAGGACGCATGGTGACGTAGTAAACACTACAGGACGCATGGTGACGTAGTAACCACTACAGGACGCATGGTGACGTAGTAACCACTACAGGACGCATGGTGACGTAGTAACGCATGGTGATGTAGTAACCACTACAGGACGCATGGTGACGTAGTAACGCATGGTGACGTAGTAACCACTACAGGACGCATGGTGACGTAGTAACCACTACAGGACACATGGTGACGTAGTAAACACTACAGGACACATGGTGACGTAGTAAACACTACAGGACGCATGGTGACGTAGTAACCACTACAGGACACATGGTGACGTAGTAACCACTACAGGACACATGGTGACGTAGTAACCACTACAGGACACATGGTGATGTAGTAACCACTACAGGACACATGGTGACGTAGTAACGCATGGTGACGTAGTAACCACTACAGGACACATGGTGATGTAGTAACCACTACAGGACACATGGTGACGTAGTAACCACTACAGGACGCATGGTGACGTAGTAACCACTACAGGACGCATGGTGATGTAGTAACCACTACAGGACACATGGTGACGTAGTAAACACTACAGGACGCATGGTGACGTAGTAACGCATGGTGACGTAGTAACCACTACAGGACGCATGGTGACGTAGTAACCACTACAGGACACATGGTGACGTAGTAACCACTACAGGACACATGGTGACGTAGTAACCACTACAGGACACATGGTGACGTAGTAACCACTACAGGACACATGGTGACGTAGTAACCACTACAGGACACATGGTGACGTAGTAACCACTACAGGACACATGGTGACGTAGTAACCACTACAGGACACATGGTGACGTAGTAACGCATGGTGACGTAGTAACCACTACAGGACGCATGGTGATGTAGTAACCACTACAGGACACATGGTGACGTAGTAACGCATGGTGACGTAGTAACCACTACAGGACGCATGGTGACGTAGTAACCACTACAGGACGCATGGTGACGGAGTAACGCATGGTGACGTAGTAACCACTACAGGTTGTCAGCGGGAAGCTGGTTGTTTCATTACTGGGAATAAGAAAGAATTCCATTTTTTTTTATTTAACCTTTATTTAACCTTTATTTAACCTTTATTTAACCTTTATTTAACCAGGCAAGTCAGTTAAGAACAAATTCTTATTTACAATGAAGGTCTACACCGGCCAAACCCGGTGTCACAAGTGTTGAAGCCGTGTTGAAGAGACCAAACTGCATGCGGAACGTGGATACTCATCTTTTAATATCAACTACCCACAACCTACCAAACCAAACACACGCCTACTTATAGGACTCCCAATCAGAGACAATTAGAAACACCTGCCTCCAATTGAGAGTCCAGAACCCTAAACCTACACATAGAAAAACAAACCTAGAACCTATACCACAACTAACACACCCCACTACACCACACACAAAACCCCACAATACAAAACAAATATACCTCTGCCACGTCCTGACCAAATATAATACAAATAATACCTAAATATTGGTCAGGACGTGACACCCAGACGACGCTGAGCCAATTAATGCGCCGCCCTATGGGACTCCCAATCACGGCCGGTTGTGATACAGCCTGGAATTGAACCAGGGTCTGTAGTGTCTTAGACCGCTGCGCCACTTGGGAGACCTCAGTATTCACTATGCAGCTTTATTTTTGGGAGTGTTCGAAAAACAAATTGAGCTGACAATTACTGACTGACTGCAGTGTTTTACCAACACTACGTTCTAATGAAATAGTGACTGAGTAGTGTGTGTGTGTGTGTGTGTGTGTGTGTGTGTGTGTGTGTGTGTGTGTGTGTGTGTGTGTGTGTGTGTGTGTGTGTGTGTGTGTGTGTGTGTGTGTGTGTGTGTCTGTGTGGTCTGCCGACTGCTGAACATCCACTGTCTGTAATTGAGAGCCCTCCTGTCAGGTAATGTGAGAGGAACAGGAAGAGACCTCCTGTCAGGGAACAGGAAGAGACCTCCTGTCAGGGAACAGGAAGAGACCTCCTGTCAGGGAACAGGAAGAGGAACAGGAAGAGACTTCCTGCCAGGGAACGTGAGAGGAACAGGAAGAGACCTCATCAGATAGGCCAGCAGTAGAGAACATTACAGTTGATGAAGGTTCTTAACAACCTGGCCAGAGTTAGCAGGAATGAGTTTAGGCACTTGGCAGGATTACAGATTTGGGCATCTCATCTGTTAAACACACACACACACACGATACACACACACACACACACACACACACACACACACACACACACACACACACACACACACACACACACACACACACACACACACACACACACACACACATTAATGTGCTGGAACATCTGTCTAGGCAGATGGAAGAGCAGATCTGGAGTCAAAGTAAATCTCAGCAACGACTAAATTCTTCATCCAGGTGGTTGTTTGAGTTATTATGAGTTAAAACTCATTGATAGACATTGTCCTTTACCACAGAGCAGCAGCAGTGGAGAGACACTCTACCTTCAGCACTACACAGAGCAGCAGCAGTGGGGATACACTCTACCTTCAGCACTACACAGAGCAGCAGCAGTGGGGATACACTCTACCTTCAGCACTACACAGAGCAGCAGCAGTGGAGAGACACTCTACCTTCAGCACTACACAGAGCAGCAGCAGTGGGGATACACTCTACCTTCAGCACTACACAGAGCAGCAGCAGTGGAGAGACACTCTACCTTCAGCACTACACAGAGCAGCAGCAGTGGGGATACACTCTACCTTCAGCACTACACAGAGCAGCAGCAGTGGGGATACACTCTACCTTCAGCACTACACAGAGCAGCAGCAGTGGAGAGACACTCTACCTTCAGCACTACACAGAGCAGCAGCAGTGGGGAGACACTCTACCTTCAGCACTACACAGAGCAGCAGCAGTGGGGAGACACTCTACCTTCAGCACTACACAGAGCAGCAGCAGTGGGGATACACTCTACCTTCAGCACTACACAGAGCAGCAGCAGTGGAGAGACACTCTACCTTCAGCACTACACAGAGCAGCAGCAGTGGAGAAACACTCTACCTTCAGCACTACACAGAGCAGCAGCAGTGGAGAGACACTCTACCTTCAGCACTACACAGAGCAGCAGCAGTGGGGAGACACTCTACCTTCAGCACTACACAGAGCAGCAGCAGTGGGGAGATACTCTACCTTCAGCACTACACAGAGCAGCAGCAGTGGAGAGATACTCTACCTTCAGCACTACACAGAGCAGCAGCAATGGGGAGACACTACCTTCAGCACTACACAGAGCAGCAGCAGTGGGGAGACACTCTACCTTCAGCACTACACAGAGCAGCAGCAGTGGGGAGAGGATCTACCTTCAGCACTACACAGAGCAGCAGCAGTGGGGAGACACTCTACCTTCAGCACTACACAGAGCAGCAGCAGTGGAGTGACAGTCTACCTTCAGCACTACACAGAGCAGCAGCAGTGGGGAGACACTCTAGCTTCAGCACTACACAGAGCAGCAGCAGTGGGGAGACACTCTACCTTCAGCACTACACAGAGCAGCAGCAGTGGAGAGATACTCTACCTTCAGCACTACACAGAGCAGCAGCAGTGGAGAGATACTCTACCTTCAGCACTACACAGAGCAGCAGCAATGGGGAGACACTACCTTCAGCACTACACAGAGCAGCAGCAGTGGGGAGACACTCTACCTTCAGCACTACACAGAGCAGCAGCAGTGGGGAGAGGCTCTACCTTCAGCACTACACAGAGCAGCAGCAGTGGGGAGACACTCTACCTTCAGCACTACACAGAGCAGCAGCAGTGGAGTGACAGTCTACCTTCAGCACTACACAGAGCAGCAGCAGTGGGGAGACACTCTAGCTTCAGCACTACACAGAGCAGCAGCAGTGGGGAGAAACTCTACCTTCAGCACTACACAGAGCAGCAGCAGTGGGGAGACACTCTACCTTCAGCACTACACAGAGCAGCAGCAGTGGGGAGACACTCTACCTTCAGCACTACACAGAGCAGCAGCAGTGGGGAGAGGCTCTACCTTCAGCACTACACAGAGCAGCAGCAGTGGGGAGACACTCTACCTTCAGCACTACACAGAGCAGCAGCAGTGGGGATACACTCTACCTTCAGCACTACACAGAGCAGCAGCAGTGGGGAGAGGCTCTACCTTCAGCACTACACAGAGCAGCAGCAGTGGGGAGACACTTCAGCTTCATGGCCCCCCCTCTCTCTCTCCCACTGGACACTGAGCATAGCAATTTACACTTTAACATTAATAACATGGCTATATACAGGAAGTACCAGGTAATAACATGGCTATATACAGGAAGTATCAGGTAATAACATAGCTATATACAGGAAGTATCAGGTAATAACATGGCTATATACAGGAAATACCAGGTAATAACATGGCTATATACAGGAAGTATCAGGTAAATACATGGCTATATACAGGAAGTACCAGATAATAACATGGCTATATACAGGAAGTACCAGGTAATAACATGGCTATATACAGGAAGTACCAGGTAATAACATGGCTATATACAGGAAGTACCAGGTAATAACATAGCTATATACAGGAAGTACCAGGTAATAACATGGCTATATACAGGAAGTACCAGGTAATAACATGGCTATATACAGGGAGTACCAGGTAATAACATGGCTATATACAGGAAGTACCAGGTAATAACATGGCTATATACAGGAAGTACCAGGTAATAACATGGCTATATACAGGAAGTACCAGGTAATAACATGGCTATATACAGGGAGTACCAGGTAATAACATGGATATATACAGGAAGTACCAGGTCATAACATGGCTATATACAGGAAGTACCAGGTAATAACATGGCTATATACAGGAAGTACCAGGTAATAACATGGCTATATACAGGAAGTACCAGGTAATAACATGGCTATATACAGGAAGTACCAGGTAATAACATGGCTATATACAGGGAGTACCAGGTAAAAACATGGATATATACAGGAAGTACCAGGTCATAACATGGCTATATACAGGAAGTACCAGGTAATAACATGGCTATATACAGGAAGTACCAGGTGATAACATGGCTATATACAGGAAGTACCAGGTAATAACATGGCTATATACAGGGAGTACCAGGTAATAACATGGCTATATACAGGAAGTACCAGGTAATAACATGGCTATATACAGGAAGTACCAGGTAATAACATGGCTATATACAGGAAGTACTAGGTAATAACATGGCTATATACAGGAAGCACCAGGTAATAACATGGCTATATACAGGGAGTACCAGGTAATAACATGGATATATACAGGAAGTACCAGGTCATAACATGGCTATATACAGGAAGTACCAGGTAATAACATGGCTATATACAGGAAGTACCAGGTAATAACATGGATATATACAGGAAGTACCAGGTCATAACATGGCTATATACAGGAAGTACCAGGTAATAACATGGCTATATACAGGAAGTACCAGGTAATAACATGGCTATATACAGGAAGTACCAGGTAATAACATGGATATATACAGGAAGTACCAGGTCATAACATGGCTATATACAGGAAGTACCAGGTAATAACATGGCTATATACAGGAAGTACCAGGTAATAACATGGCTATATACAGGAAGTACCAGGTAATAACATGGCTATATACAGGAAGTACCAGGTAATAACATGGCTATATACAGGAAGTACCAGGTAATAACATGGCTATATACAGGAAGTACCAGGTCATAACATGGCTATATACAGGAAGTACCAGGTAATAACATGGCTATATACAGGAAGTACCAGGTCATAACATGGCTAACACCCCAGAGAGGATCAGCTCACCTGTAAAGCAGATGGCTAGAATTCCTCTAATGAAAACACCAGATTGTAACTTTGAACAAAACAGTTGTTAGCATTCTGTCTCTGCTTCAGTTACTGTCTATAATTTGTAGATAAAGGAAACAATCCCTTTGTGGAGGTAAGAGGTTGCTTCCTAATAAGGTAAGAACAAGCCTCTCTCTATCTGTTCCTGCAGGAAGGAGAAGGAGGGAAAGGAAGGGGGGTTCAGGATGCCTCTTTTGTGTGACAGGTAAAATAGAGGGAACTAACTACAGGTCTACACCCACTCTCTCGCTCTTACACACACACACACACACACACACACACACGATACACACACACACACACGATACACACACACACACACACACACACGATACACACACACACACACACACACTCACACACACACACACACACACACACACACGATACACACACACACACACACTCACACACACACACACACACACACTCACACACACACACACACACTCACACACACACACACACACACACACACACACACACACACACACACACACACACACACACACACACACACACACACACACACACACACACACACACACACACACACACACACACACGATACACACACACACACACACACACACACACACGATACACACACACACACACACTCACACACACACACACACACACACTCACACACACACACACACACTCACACACACACACACACACACACACACACACACACACACACACACACACACACACACACACACACACACACACACACACACACACACACACACACACACACACACACACACACTCACACACACACACACACACACACACACACACACACACACACACACACACACACACACACACACACACACACACACACACACACACACACACACACACACACGATACACACACACACACACACACACACACACACGATACACACACACGACCACCACTCTGTATCTCCCTAATGATCCCTTCAGTTCACACCTCCACCTCTGGAACCAGGGGCACCATGGGACTGGAGAGGAGGAGGGGGGAGGTGGAGAGGTGGACGGGGAGGGGGAGGGGGGGGGGGGAATGGGGGAGGAGGAGGGGGAGGGATGGAGAGGAGGAGGGGGAGGGATGGAGGCGGGGGGGGGGAGGGCGGGGGAATGAAGGCGGGGCAGCAGCCTCCTGAGGTAGCAGAGGAAGGAGGATAGTAGTAGCAGAGTGGCTAATCATTACACTATAATAAACACATACAGAGATACAGCTTATCAATAGACCATAGTAGCAGAGTGGCTAATCACTGTGTCTGTGGGCTGGCTTGTAGCCAGACTATCCTCTGTGTCTGTGGGCTGGCTTGTAGCCAGACTATCCTCTGTGTCTGTGGGCTGGCTTGTAGCCAGACTATCCTCTGTGTCTGTGGGCTGGCTTGTAGCCAGACTATCCTCTGTGTCTGTGGGCTGGCTTGTAGCTAGACTATCCTCTGTGTCTATGGGCTGGCTTGTAGCCAGACTATCCTCTGCTCTGTGTCTGTGGGCTGGCTTGTAGCCAGACTATCCTCTGTGTCTGTGGGCTGGCTTGTAGCCAGACTATCCTCTGTGTCTATGGGCTGGCTTGTAGCCAGACTATCCTCTGTGTCTGTGGGCTGGCTTGTAGCCAGACTATCCTCTGTGTCTGTGGGCTGGCTTGTAGCCAGACTATCCTCTGTGTCTGTGGGCTGGCTTGTAGCCAGACTATCCTCTGCTTTGCTTTCATCTGCACTAGAGCAATACATTAAGGGATTGATGCTGGGCACGAGCAATGATGTAATGCAGATAGTGGATCCGCGGTATCAATGCTGAGCGTTGGGGTGTGTGTGTGTGTGTGTGTGTGTGTGTTTGCACATAACACCATCAACTGACAGGGGACCCATGTTTACAAACTAAGACTATCATTTATCAGTAGAAATCAATGAACGCCCGTCAAGGTACATGTCGCAGATGGGACCACACAAAGACACACACTGGCCATAGCAACGATGATCCATCTCTAGGGAAGCATTAATCACACAACATTCCAATACTATTAAACCCCACATTGTCTGGTTCTGCCTGTAGATTAAAACCCACATTGTCTGGTTCTGGTTCTGCCTGTAGATTAAACCCACATTGTCTGGTTCTGGTTCTGCCTGTAGATTAAACCCACATTGTCTGGTTCTGGTTCTGCCTGTAGATTAAACCCACATTGTCTGGTTCTGGTTCTGCCTGTAGATTAAACCCACATTGTCTGGTTCTGGTTCTGCCTGTAGATTAAACCCACATTGTCTGGTTCTGCCTGTAGATTAAAACCCACATTGTCTGGTTCTGTCTGTAGATTAAAACCCACATTGTCTGGTTCTGCCTGTAGATTAAACCCACATTGTGTGGTTCTGGTTCTGCCTGTAGATTAAAACCCACATTGTCTGGTTCTGGTTCTGCCTGTAGATTAAAACCCACATTGTCTGGTTCTGCCTGTAGATTAAAACCCACATTGTCTGGTTCTGCCTGTAGATTAAAACCCACATTGTCTGGTTCTGGTTCTGCCTGTAGATTAAAACCCACATTGTCTGGTTCTGCCTGTAGATTAAAACCCACATTGTCTGGTTCTGCCTGTAGATTAAAACCCACATTGTCTGGTTCTGGTTCTGCCTGTAGATTAAAACCCACATTGTCTGGTTCTGCCTGTAGATTAAACCCACATTGTCTGGTTCTGCCTGTAGATTAAAACCCACATTGTCTGGTTCTGGTTCTGCCTGTAGATTAAAACCCACATTGTCTGGTTCTGGTTCTGCCTGTATAAATAGCCTTAACCATCACCTAACTCAGATGAGCTTTATTAGTCTGTGTTGATAGATTAGACCAAGGAAATGAAGAAGGGAGTGAGCGACCAAATGCAGCAGCAGCTGCTGCAGTACAACACTTGATTTAAAACGATGTGTTTTAAATGTAAATATGACAAAGTTTTAGATCAACGCAGAATATTATCCAACATGGAAACCACTACAGTATCAGAAAACATTCAAATGGAACAACAAACAAAACCAACACTATAATAGAGTACTGACCTAGACAGACCAAAGCGAACCGTATTAATATCCATAAAACCAGGAGAAGCTCTGGCGCTCTAGTCCGATCCATCATTCCAGCAGCCCAGGTCGTCCTTTTGTCATCTTGGGGGTAATTTCCGTAACATCTGTACCAATAGCATCCGAATATTTTCCGTGACCTTTGTAGATGTCATGAACTCAAGTCCCCTCTCTGTAGAAAAAAACAATAATAATAACTAGGACGTGGGTAAATTGTGTTTGCAGCTCAGATACGCTACGCAGAGGGAGGCAGCCCGCTAGGACAATGTGATACAGTGAAAAGAGAAGATGTGATCGTACATCGTCGGTCTCTGCTTCAATGGCTCGTTTGGTTTCCGCTTTGATTTATATCCTAAAAGGAAGGAAGGGAAAAGTCTCTGCGTTTGTGAGACATTAGACAAAAGGCACGTCGGCAATACACTTACGACTGTCCCCGGTCCTTTATTTCGGTTTGGACTGTTCACTGTTTATAGCTGCTATTTTATTCGCCGTCAACACTCGAGTATTTTCATCTCCCTTTATGCACTATCCTGTGCATGAAAGTGGACAATGGTGCAGGGATCATTTTACCGTGCAGTTACGCGTTGTCTGTCATATTTAAGTTCAACCTAAATCTTAGTTTTTGCAGTCGCTGCAGTTTGTTATGCCGAGCAGAGCCTTCTTTGAATTGAATAATGTTTTTCCCCCCATCCCGTGCAGGGAGGTCTTCATTGAATACGTCGTTATAATGTTTTTGTCGTCAAATCCTGACCCCCAATGGCCGCATGGTGCATGTTCGCGCCAGTGATTCTATTAAGAATAAAATAAAATACATTTTTATTTTGTCACATGCGCCGAATAAAACAGGTGTAGTAGACCTTACAGTGTAATGCTTACTGACAAGCCCTTAACTAACAATGCATTTTTTTTTTATGACAGTTAAGAAAATATTGACTAAATAAACTAAAGTAAACACAATAAAATAACGATAAGGAGGCTATATACAGGGCGTTACGGTACAGAGCAATGTGCTTTATATAGGGTATTACGGTACAGAGGTGGTACAGGTTAGTCCAGGTAATTGAGGTAATATGTACATGTAGGTAGGGGTAGTGACTAGGCATAGATAATATACAGAGAGTAGCAGCAGTGTAAAAACAAATATTAAAATAGTCTGGGTAGCCATTTAATTAGCTGTTCAGGAGTCTTATGGCTTGTGGGTAGAAGCTGTTCAGGAGCCTTTTGGACCTAGACTTGGCGCTCTGGTACCGCTTGCCGTGCGGTAGCAGAGAGAACAGTCTATGACTTGGGTGGCTGGAGTCTTTGACAATGTTTTGGGGCCTTCCTCTGACACCGCCTGGTATAGAGGTCCTGGATGGTAGGAAGCTTGGCCCCAGTGATGTACTGGGCCGTACGCACTACCCTTTGTAGTGCTTTACGATCGGAGGCCGAGCAGTTGCCATATCAGGTGGTGATGCTGCCTGTCAAGATGCTCTCGATGGTGCAGCTGTAGAGCTTTTTTGGGATCTGAAGACCCATAGTTTGTTAGTGATGTGGACACCGACACTCATCACTAAGCTAAGGACCCCTGGGACTAAACACCTCCCTCTGCAACTGGATCCTGGACTTCCTGACGGGCCGCCCCCAGGTGGTGAGGGTAGGTAATAACACATCCGCATGCTGATCCTCAACACGGGGCCCCGCAGGGGTGCGTGCTCAGGGGTGCGTGCCCAGGGGTGCGTGCCCAGGGGTGCGTGCCCAGGGGTGCGTGCTCAGGGGTGCGTGCCCAGGGGTGCGTGCCCAGGGGTGTGTGCCCAGGGGTGCGTGCTCAGGGGTGCGTGCCCAGGGGTGCGTGCCCAGGGGTGCGTGCCCAGGGGTGTGTGCCCCTGTATATAGCCTCACTTTTTATTTTACTGCTGCTGTTGAATTACTTTTATTTTCTATTTTCTATTTTTTACTTATCTATTTTTTTTTACTTAACACTTATTTTTCTTAACTACATTATTGGTTAAGGGTTTGTAAGTAAAACATTTCACTGTAAAGGTCTACACCTGTTGTATTCAGCATGTGACAAATAATATTTGATTTGATTTGAATACTCTCTTGGTATTCGCCCTGTTTAACTTAAATTCGGTTTAATTAGTTACTAAAATGCTGGCCCGTGTAATTTTCTACAACATATCATTATGGTTGGATTTCGGGAAGGGCAGGGAGGTCACCGTCATCAAAGCTTAGAGATCCTTGAGAAAGAGGTGGTGGGTCCGTCTGAAAAACAAAAAGGCACTGCTGAGATTCGAACTCAGGATCTCCTGTTTACTAGACAGGCGCTTTAACCAACTAAGCCACAGCGCCGCCGAGTCATGCAGGAATTAAAAGGGTAAATATCTTTACTGTTGGCAAAATGTGAAACTCTTAAGAATATTTTGGTTGTTTTTTTTCCCCTTCATCATATCACCATCAGGTTTTACCAGTTGAATATTGACACAAACATAATACTTTTTTCGTATTACAACTTTTCTGAAATATTTGATTAAAATATGCAAAATGAGGCGATATAACGTTAAATATGCAATATTTGCATATCGCGCAAATAAATGTTTCTGGAAACTGGATGAAGTCAGCCTAAAAATGTTCGTTTCATTTTAAGACATACATATTTATTTCATAATTTATGTCTGTAAAATACAAGTCATGTAACGTTAAATGGCATTTTTTGGCGCAATTTTTCCAACGCAAATTTTATTTAGAATAAAAAATGAACAACCTATAAACGATTCCCTCTGGACAAATCTGGAGAATATATCTCAGTATAACCCACACAACATGTGGAGAATGCAGATGGTAAGTCAGTCTGGAGAATATATCTCAGTATAACCCACACAACATGTGGAGAATGCAGATGGTAAGTCAGTCTGGAGAATATATCTCAGTATAACCCACACAACATGTGGAGAATGCAGATGGTTCTGAAGATGAGAAACAAAATGGGGGGAGTCTGTGTTGGCTTGTGGGAAGATATAAGGGAGTCTGTTGGCTTGTGGGAAGATATAAGGGAGTCTGTTGGCTTGTGGGAAGATATAAGGGAGTCTGTGTTGGCTTGTGAGAAGATATAAGGGAGTGTGACTTTTGGGAAATGGATGTTAAAGACAAGTACACTGAATTTAGACTAACAAACTTCCCTTTTAGACCCAGTCACCATCTATTCAAAGTAAATTACTATAGATTGTCCAGTTTGAAACATTCACTATGAAATGGGCTTTTACATTATGTGTAATTTTATGTAGTGAGCTTTGAAATTATTGCTGAATTTCCATTTTAAAGTGCTTAAAACAAAATGTGGATGATGGTAGTATGGGAAACTAAAGAAAATATACATTTGTAATGTTTACTTTTAGAAAATACTAATATTAAATTGACCAAAATACCCCAAAAAATCTCAAAATAGGTAGATGCAAAAATTGGCTTAAACGTTAACAAAAGGCTCCGCTGAGATTCGAACTCAGGATCTCCTGTTTACTAGACAGGCGCTTTAACCAACTAAGCCACGGCGCCGGTGAATGTCTAAGTGAAAAAAGGCTTTATATTTCAATCATGTATATCTCATATCGATAATGAGTCGATAATACAGTGTAAATCGGTAATTTACATCTCAGACGGTGTTATGTCTTTAGTTATGTTGCAGAACATAAATTAATCAATATTAATCCCATAGTTTACATTTCAAACATTCACAAGCTCGGACAAGTGGTGTTCGGGTCATAAGGTAGTCGCCCCAGACTCAACCTTGTGTGTCAAATCAAAATGTATTTGCGTCATGCTTCGTTAACAACAGGTGAGTAACAGTGAAGTGCTTTACGGCTCTTCCCAACAACGCAAATACACTCTGATCTGGGGTGTCGTGCTGCCGCAGCACGGGTTCTTCATTTCTCAATTTGACTCCAGAATACACAGAGCTGGTAAAAAAAAACTATTTCTAGGAATTTTCATTCAGATAAATTCTAAAGAAATTATATTTAATTACCACAAAAAAATCTAAAATCAATCTGTGAACGTTACCAAGGTTAAGTTATTGCCTAGGGTTCTACCAGTGGTCCTGCTGGGCCAGCCCCTATGTTAACAGCAGGGTTCTACCAGTGGTCCTGCTGGGCCAGCCCCTATATTAACAGCAGGGTTCTACCAGTGGTCCTGCTGGGCCAGCCCCTATATTAACAGTAGGGTTCTACCAGTGGTCCTGCTGGGCCAGCCCCTATATTAACAGCAGGGTTCTACCAGTGGTCCTGCTGGGCCAGCCCCTATATTAACAGCAGGGTTCTACCAGTGGTCCTGCTGGGCCAGCCCCTATATTAACAGCAGGGTTCTACCAGTGGTCCTGCTGGGCCAGCCCCTATATTAACAGCAGGGTTCTACCAGTGGTCCTGCTGGGCCAGCCCCTATATTAGCAGCAGGGTTCTACCAGTGGCCCTGCTGGTCCAGCCCCTATATTAACAGCAGGGTTCTACCAGTGGACCTGCTGGGCCAGCCCCTATATTAACAGCAGGGTTCTATCAGTGGCCCTGCATGGGGCCAGCCCCTATATTAACAGCAGGGTTATACCAGTGGACCTGCTGGGCCAGCCCCTATATTAACAGCAGGGTTCTACCAGTGGTCCTGCTGGGCCAGCCCCTATATTAACAGCAGGGTTCTACCAGTGGACCTGCTGGGCCAGCACCTATATTAACAGCAGGGTTCTACCAGTGGACCTGCTGCTCCAGCCCCTATATTAACAGCAGGGTTCTACCAGTGGTCCTGCTGGGCCAGCCCCTATATTAACAGCAGGGTTCTATCAGTGGCCCTGCATGGGGCCAGCCCCTATATTAACAGCAGGGTTATACCAGTGGACCTGCTGGGCCAGCCCCTATATTAACAGCAGGGTTCTACCAGTGGGCCTGCTGGGCCAGCCCCTATATTAACAGCAGGGTTCTACCAGTGGACCTGCTGGGCCAGCCCCTATATTAACAGCAGGGTTCTACCAGTGGACCTGCTGCTCCAGCCCCTATATTAACAGCAGGGTTCTACCAGTGGTCCTGCTGGGCCAGCCCCTATATTAACAGCAGGGTTCTACCAGTGGACCTGCTGGGCCAGCCCCTATATTAACAGCAGGGTTCTACCAGTGGACCTGCTGGGCCAGCCCCTATATTAACAGCAGGGTTCTACCAGTGGACCTGCTGGGCCAGCCCCTATATTAGCAGCAGGGTTCTACCAGTGGACCTGCTGGGCCAGCCCCTATATTAACAGCAGGGTTCTACCAGTGGTCCTGTTGGGCCAGCCCCTATATTAGCAGCAGGGTTCTACCAGTGGACCTGCTGGGCCAGCCCCTATATTAACAGCAGGGTTCTACCAGTGGTCCTGCTGGGCCAGCCCCTATATTAACAGCAGGGTTCTACCAGTGGTCCTGCTGGGCCAGCCCCTATATTAGCAGCAGGGTTCGACCAGTGGTCCTGCTGGGCCAGTCCCTATATTAGCAGCAGGGTTCTACCAGTGGACCTGCTGGGCCAGCCCCTATATTAACAGCAGGGTTCTACCAGTGGACCTGCTGGGCCAGCCCCTATATTAACAGCAGGGTTCTACCAGTGGTCCTGCTGGGCCAGCCCCTATATTAACAGCAGGGTTCTACCAGTGGACCTGCTGGGCCAGCCCCTATATTAACAGCAGGGTTCTACCAGTGGTCCTGCTGGGCCAGCCCCTATATTAACAGCAGGGTTCTACCAGTGGTCCTGCTGGGCCAGCCCCTATATTAGCAGCAGGGTTCTACCAGTGGACCTGCTGGGCCAGCCCCTATATTAACAGCAGGGTTCTACCAGTGGTCCTGCTGGGCCAGCCCCTATATTAACAGCAGGGTTCTACCAGTGGTCCTGCTGGGCCAGCCCCTATATTAACAGCAGGGTTCTACCAGTGGTCCTGCTGGGCCAGCCCCTATATTAGCAGCAGGGTTCTACCATTGGTCCTGCTGGGCCAGCCCCTATATTAACAGCAGGGTTCTACCATTGGTCCTGCTGGGCCAGCCCCTATATTAACAGCAGGGTTCTACCATTGGTCCTGCTGGGCCAGCCCCTATATTAGCAGCAGGGTTCTACCAGTGGACCTGCTGGGCCAGCCCCTATATTAGCAGCAGGGTTCTACCAGTGGACCTGCTGGGCCAGCCCCTATATTAGCAGCAGGGTTCTACCAGTGGACCTGCTGGGCCAGCCCCTATATTAACAGCAGGGTTCTACCAGTGGTCCTGCTGGGCCAGCCCCTATATTAACAGCAGGGTTCTACCAGTGGACCTGCTGGGCCAGCCCCTATATTAACAGCAGGGTTCTACCAGTGGACCTGCTGGGCCAGCCCCTATATTAACAGCAGGGTTCTACCAGTGGACCTGCTGGCCAGCCCCTATATTAACAGCAGGGTTCTACCAGTGGACCTGCTGGGCCAGCCCCTATATTAACAGCAGGGTTCTACCAGTGGTCCTGCTGGGCCAGCCCCTATATTAACAGCAGGGTTCTACCAGTGGACTTGGTTTCCTCCTCTGTTCATTGTGACTTTTAGGAATTTCTCTCTTTCGCAGTTCAATAACCAAAGGTTTTAGGGTCTCATGTTTCTACAGCCATACCTGTTCTAGACTCCAGGTGTGTTCTCTACCATAGCTGTTCTAGACTCCAGGTGTGTTCTCTATCATAGCTGTCCTAGACTCCAGGTGTGTTCTCTACCATAGCTGTTCTAGACTCCAGGTGTGTTCTCTACCATAGCTGTCCTAGACTCCAGGTGTGTTCTCTACCATAGCTGTCCTAGACTCCAGGTGTGTTCTCTACCATACCTGTCCTAGACTCCAGGTGTGTTCTCTACCATAGCTGTCCTAGACTCCAGGTATGTTCTCTACCATAGCTGTCCTAGACTCCAGGTGTGTTCTCTACCATAGCTGTTCTAGACTCCAGGTGTGTTCTCTACCATAGCTGTCCTAGACTCCAGGTGTGTTCTCTACCATAGCTGTCCTAGACTCCAGGTGTGTTCTCTACCATACCTGTCCTAGACTCCAGGTGTGTTCTCTACCATAGCTGTCCTAGACTCCAGGTATGTTCTCTACCATAGCTGTCCTAGACTCCAGGTGTGTTCTCTACCATAGCTGTTCTAGACTCCAGGTGTGTTCTCTACCATAGCTGTTCTAGACTCCAGGTGTGTTCTCTACCATAGCTATCCTAGACTCCAGGTGTGTTCTCTACCATACCTGTTCTAGACTCCAGGTGTGTGTTCTCTACCATACCTGTTCTAGACTCCAGGTGTGTTCTCTACCATAGTTGTTCTAGACTCCAGGTGTGTTCTCTACCATAGCTGTTCTAGACTCCAGGTGTGTTCTCTACCATAGCTGTTCTAGACTCCAGGTGTGTTCTCTACCATACCTGTTCTAGACTCCAGGTGTGTTCTCTACCATACCTGTTCTAGACTCCAGGTGTGTGTTCTCTACCATAGTTGTCCTAGACTCCAGGTATGTTCTCTACCATAGCTGTCCTAGACTCCAGGTGTGTTCTCTACCATAGCTGTCCTAGACTCCAGGTGTGTTCTCTACCATAGTTGTCCTAGACTCCAGGTGTGTTCTCTACCATAGCTGTCCTAGACTCCAGGTGTGTTCTCTACCATAGCTGTTCTAGACTCCAGGTGTGTTCTCTACCATACCTGTTCTAGACTCCAGGTGTGTTCTCTACCATAGCTGTCCTAGACTCCAGGTGTGTTCTCTACCATAGCTGTTCTAGACTCCAGGTGTGTTCTCTACCATAGCTGTTCTAGACTCCAGGTGTGTTCTCTACCATAGTTGTTCTAGACTCCAGGTATGTTCTCCACCATAGCTGTCCTAGACTCCAGGTGTGTTCTCTACCATAGCTGTTCTAGACTCCAGGAGTGTTCTCTACCATACCTGTTCTAGACTCCAGGTGTGTTCTCTACCATAGCTGTTCTAGACTCCAGGTGTGTTCTCTACCATACCTGTCCTAGACTCCAGGTGTGTTCTCTACCATAGTTGTCCTAGACTCCAGGTGTGTTTTCTACCATAGCTGTTCTAGACTCCAGGTATGTTCTCTACCATACCTGTTCTAGACTCCAGGTATGTTCTCTACCATACCTGTTCTAGACTCCAGGTGTGTTCTCTACCATACCTGTTCTAGACTCCAGGTATGTTCTCTACCATAGCTGTTCTAGACTCCAGGTGTGTTCTCTACCATACCTGTTCTAGACTCCAGGTGTGTTCTCTACCATAGCTGTTCTAGACTCCAGGTGTGTTCTCTACCATACCTGTTCTAGACTCCAGGTGTGTTCTCTACCATACCTGTTCTAGACTCCAGGTGTGTGTTCTCTACCATACCTGTTCTAGACTCCAGGTGTGTGTTCTCTACCATAGCTGTCCTAGACTCCAGGTGTGTTCTCTACCATAGTTGTCCTAGACTCCAGGTATGTTCTCTACCATAGCTGTCCTAGACTCCAGGTGTGTGTTCTCTACCATAGCTGTCCTAGACTCCAGGTGTGTTCTCTACCATAGCTGTCCTAGACTCCAGGTGTGTTCTCTACCATAGCTGTTCTAGACTCCAGGTGTGTTCTCTACCATAGCTGTTCTAGACTCCAGGTGTGTTCTCTACCATAGTTGTTCTAGACTCCAGGTATGTTCTCCACCATAGCTGTCCTAGACTCCAGGTGTGTTCTCTACCGTAGCTGTCCTAGACTCCAGGTGTGTTCTCTACCATACCTGTTCTAGACTCCAGGTGTGTTCTCTACCATAGCTGTCCTAGACTCCAGGTGTGTTCTCTACCATAGCTGTCCTAGACTCCAGGTGTGTTTTCTACCATACCTGTTCTAGACTCCAGGTGTGTGTTCTCTACCATAGCTGTCCTAGACTCCAGGTGTGTTCTCTACCATAGCTGTCCTAGACTCCAGGTGTGTTCTCTACCATACCTGTTCTAGACTCCAGGTGTGTGTTCTCTACCATACCTGTTCTAGACTCCAGGTGTGTTCTCTACCATAGTTGTTCTAGACTCCAGGTGTGTTCTCTACCATACCTGTTCTAGACTCCAGGTGTGTTCTCTACCATAGCTGTTCTAGACTCCAGGTGTGTTCTCTACCATACCTGTTCTAGACTCCAGGTGTGTTCTCTACCATACCTGTTCTAGACTCCAGGTGTGTGTTCTCTACCATAGCTGTCCTAGACTCCAGGTGTGTGTTCTCTACCATAGCTGTCCTAGACTCCAGGTGTGTGTTCTCTACCATAGTTGTCCTAGACTCCAGGTATGTTCTCTACCATAGCTGTCCTAGACTCCAGGTGTGTTCTCTACCATAGCTGTCCTAGACTCCAGGTGTGTTCTCTACCATAGTTGTCCTAGACTCCAGGTGTGTTCTCTACCATAGCTGTCCTAGACTCCAGGTGTGTTCTCTACCATAGCTGTTCTAGACTCCAGGTGTGTTCTCTACCATAGCTGTTCTAGACTCCAGGTGTGTTCTCTACCATAGCTGTCCTAGACTCCAGGTGTGTTCTCTACCATAGCTGTTCTAGACTCCAGGTGTGTTCTCTACCATAGCTGTTCTAGACTCCAGGTGTGTTCTCTACCATAGTTGTTCTAGACTCCAGGTATGTTCTCCACCATAGCTGTCCTAGACTCCAGGTGTGTTCTCTACCATAGCTGTTCTAGACTCCAGGAGTGTTCTCTACCATACCTGTTCTAGACTCCAGGTGTGTTCTCTACCATAGCTGTTCTAGACTCCAGGTGTGTTCTCTACCATACCTGTCCTAGACTCCAGGTGTGTTCTCTACCATAGTTGTCCTAGACTCCAGGTGTGTTTTCTACCATAGCTGTTCTAGACTCCAGGTATGTTCTCTACCATACCTGTTCTAGACTCCAGGTATGTTCTCTACCATACCTGTTCTAGACTCCAGGTGTGTTCTCTACCATACCTGTTCTAGACTCCAGGTATGTTCTCTACCATAGCTGTTCTAGACTCCAGGTGTGTTCTCTACCATACCTGTTCTAGACTCCAGGTGTGTTCTCTACCATAGCTGTTCTAGACTCCAGGTGTGTTCTCTACCATACCTGTTCTAGACTCCAGGTGTGTTCTCTACCATACCTGTTCTAGACTCCAGGTGTGTGTTCTCTACCATACCTGTTCTAGACTCCAGGTGTGTGTTCTCTACCATAGCTGTCCTAGACTCCAGGTGTGTTCTCTACCATAGTTGTCCTAGACTCCAGGTATGTTCTCTACCATAGCTGTCCTAGACTCCAGGTGTGTGTTCTCTACCATAGCTGTCCTAGACTCCAGGTGTGTTCTCTACCATAGCTGTCCTAGACTCCAGGTGTGTTCTCTACCATAGCTGTTCTAGACTCCAGGTGTGTTCTCTACCATAGCTGTTCTAGACTCCAGGTGTGTTCTCTACCATAGTTGTTCTAGACTCCAGGTATGTTCTCCACCATAGCTGTCCTAGACTCCAGGTGTGTTCTCTACCATAGCTGTCCTAGACTCCAGGTGTGTTCTCTACCATACCTGTTCTAGACTCCAGGTGTGTTCTCTACCATAGCTGTCCTAGACTCCAGGTGTGTTCTCTACCATAGCTGTCCTAGACTCCAGGTGTGTTTTCTACCATACCTGTTCTAGACTCCAGGTGTGTGTTCTCTACCATAGCTGTCCTAGACTCCAGGTGTGTTCTCTACCATAGCTGTCCTAGACTCCAGGTGTGTTCTCTACCATACCTGTTCTAGACTCCAGGTGTGTGTTCTCTACCATACCTGTTCTAGACTCCAGGTGTGTTCTCTACCATAGTTGTTCTAGACTCCAGGTGTGTTCTCTACCATACCTGTTCTAGACTCCAGGTGTGTTCTCTACCATAGCTGTTCTAGACTCCAGGTGTGTTCTCTACCATACCTGTTCTAGACTCCAGGTGTGTTCTCTACCATACCTGTTCTAGACTCCAGGTGTGTGTTCTCTACCATAGCTGTCCTAGACTCCAGGTGTGTGTTCTCTACCATAGCTGTCCTAGACTCCAGGTGTGTGTTCTCTACCATAGCTGTCCTAGACTCCAGGTGTGTGTTCTCTACCATAGCTGTCCTAGACTCCAGGTGTGTTCTCTACCATACCTGTCCTAGACTCCAGGTGTGTTCTCTACCATAGTTGTCCTAGACTCCAGGTGTGTTTTCTACCATAGCTGTTCTAGACTCCAGGTATGTTCTCTACCATACCTGTTCTAGACTCCAGGTATGGTAGCCAGCCTCACCAACATGTCGGAAGGAAACACCGCACACCTGGCTACCGTGTCATGCGAAGACTGCGAACACTAGACAACAGAGGAGGAGGTTGAAGACGGGATCTGGTTTCTGTCTTCAATAAGGCAGAACACTAGACAACAGAGGAGGAGGTTGAAGACGGGATCTGGTTTCTGTCTTCAATAAGGCAGAACACTAGACAACAGAGGAGGAGGTTGAAGACGGGATCTGGTTTCTGTCTTCAATAAGGCAGAACACTAGACAACAGAGGAGGAGGTTGAAGATGGGATCTGGTTTCTGTCTTCAATCGGCAGAACACACACTTTGTGACCAAGTCTGAGTTCTCCAGTCGGGAAATGGAGAAAGCCTTTCCACACTCCTCACACTGAAAGACAAGACTGGATTAGGTTCAACAAAACAGTGTCACCAAAATATTCTTCCTTATTCACAAAGCATGTCAGGGTAGGACTGGTGATCTAGGATCAGATCTCAGGGTAGCAGTGGTGGTCTAGGATCAGATCTCAGGGTAGGGGTGGTCTAGGATCAGATCTCAGGGTAGGGGTGGTCTAGGATCAGGTCTCAGGGTAGGGGTGGTCTAGGATCAGATCTCAGGGTAGCAGTGGTGGTCTAGGATCAGATCTCAGGGTAGGGGTGGTCTGGGATCAGGGCTCAGGGTAGGAGTGGTGGTCTAGGATCAGGTCTCTACATATAATGCTGATCTACAAGGTACCAACCTGGAGGATATGATAGCCCATTACCAACCTGGAGGATATGGTAGCCCATTACCAACCTGGAGGATATGGTAGCCCATTACCAACCTGGAGGATATGGTACCAACCTGGAGGATATGGTAGCCCATTACCAACCTGGAGGATATGGTAGCCCATTACCAACCTGGAGGATATGGTAGCCCATTACCAACCTGGAGGATATGGTAGCCCATTACCAACCTGGAGGATATGGTAGCCCATTACCAACCTGGAGGATATGGTAGCCCATTACCAACCTGGAGGATATGGTAGCCCATTACCAACCTGGAGGATATGGTAGCCCATTACCAACCTGGAGGATATGGTACCAACCTGGAGGATATGGTAGCCCATTACCAACCTGGAGGATATGGTAGCCCATTACCAACCTGGAGGATATGGTAGCCCATTACCAACCTGGAGGATATGGTAGCCCATTACCAACCTGGAGGATATGGTAGCCCATTACCAACCTGGAGGATATGATAGCCCATTACCAACCTGGAGGATATGGTAGCCCATTACCAACCTGGAGGATATGGTAGCCCATTACCAACCTGGAGGATATGGTAGCCCATTACCAACCTGGAGGATATGATACCAACCTGGAGGATGTGGTAGCCCATTACCAACCTGGAGGATATGGTAGCCCATTACCAACCTGGAGGATATGGTAGCCCATTACCAACCTGGAGGATATGATAGCCCATTACCAACCTGGAGGATATGGTAGCCCATTACCAACCTGGAGGATATGATACCAACCTGGAGGATGTGGTAGCCCATTACCAACCTGGAGGATATGGTAGCCCATTACCAACCTGGAGGATATGGTAGCCCATTACCAACCTGGAGGATATGGTAGCCCATTACCAACCTGGAGGATATGGTAGCCCATTACCAACCTGGAGGATATGATACCA
>NC_138316.1:53985000-54017500 GCF_965601325.2 Salmo salar | reverse complement strand
AGACTGATGGGTCTACGCTACCATCCATGGAGGAGACTGATATCTCTACGCTACCATCCATGGAGGAGACTGATGGGTCTACCCTACCATCCATGGAGGAGACTGATATCTCTACGCTACCATCCATGGAGGAGACTGATGGGTCTACCCTACCATCCATGGAGGAGACTGATGGGTCTACCCTACCATCCATGGAGGAGACTGATGGGTCTACCCTACCGCCCATGGAGGAGACTGATGGGTCTACCCTACCATCCATGGAGGAGACTGATATGTCTACCCTACCATCCATGGAGGAGACTGATGGGTCTACCCTACCATCCATGGAGGAGACTGATGGGTCTACCCTACCATCCATGGAGGAGACTGATGGGTCTACCCTACCATCCATGGAGGTGACTGATGGGCGACCCTACCATCCATGGAGGAGACTGATGGGTCTACCCTACCATCCATGGAGGAGACTGATGGGTCTACCCTACCATCCATGGAGGAGGCTGATGGGTCTACCCTACCATCCATGGAGGAGACTGATGGGTCTACCCTACCATCCATGGAGGAGACTGATGGGTCTACCCTACCAACCATGGAGGAGACTGATATGTCTACCCTACCATCCATGGAGGAGACTGATGGGTCTACCCTACCATCCATGGAGGAGGCTGATGGGTCTACCCTACCATCCATGGAGGAGACTGATGGGTCTACCCTACCACCCATGGAGGAGGCTGATATCCCTACCCTACCATCCATGGAGGAGGCTGATATCTCTACACTACCATCCATGGAGGAGACTGATGGGTCTACCCTACCATCCATGGAGGAGACTGATGGGTCTACCCTACCATCCATGGAGGAGACTGATGGGTCTACCCTACCATCCATGGAGGAGACTGATGGGTCTACCCTACCATCCATGGAGGAGACTGATGGGTCTACCCTACCATCCATTGAGAAGACTGATATGTCTACCCTACCATCCATGGAGGAGACTGATGGGTCTACCCTACCATCCATGGAGGAGACTGATGCGTCTACCCTACCATCCATGGAGAAGACTGATGGGTCTACCCTCTGTGTGTAAAGTCTAATATAATCAGTGTTATCTCAGGGACTGTGTGTAATGTCTAATATAATGAGTGGTATCTCAGGGACTGTGTGTAAAGTCTAATATAATCAGTGTTATCTATCATCCCAGGGACTGTGTGTAAAGTCTAATATAACCAGTGTTATCTATCATCCCAGGGACTGTGTGTAAAGCCTAATATAACCAGTGGTATCTCAGGGACTGTGTGTAAAGTCTAATATAATCAGTGTTATCTCAGGGACTGTGTGTAAAGTCTAATATAATCAGTGTTATCTCAGGGACTGTGTGTAATGTCTAATATAATGAGTGGTATCTCAGGGACTGTGTGTAAAGTCTAATATAACCAGTGTTATCTATCATCCCAGGGACTGTGTGTAAAGTGTAATATAACGAGTGTTATCTATCATCCCAGGGACTGTGTGTAAAGTCTAATATAATCAGTGTTATCTCAGGAACTGTGTGTAATGTCTAATATAATGAGTTGTATCTCAGGGACTGTGTGTAAAGTCTAATATAATGAGTGTTATCTCAGGGACTGTGTGTAAAGTCTAATATAATGAGTGGTATCTCAGGGACTGTGTGTAAAGACTAATATAATCAGTGTTATCTATCATCCCAGGGACTGTGTGTAAAGTGTAATATAACGAGTGTTATCTATCATCCCAGGGACTGTGTGTAAAGCCTAATATAACGAGTGGTATCTATCATCCCAGGGACTGTGTGTAAAGTGTAATATAATGAGTGTTATCTATCATCCCGGGACTGTGTGTAAAGTGTAATATAATCAGTGTTATCTCAGGGACTGTGTGTAATGTCTAATATAATGAGTGGTATCTCAGGGACTGTGTGTAATGTCTAATATAATGAGTGGTATCTCAGGGACTGTGTGTAAAGTCTAATATAATCAGTGTTATCTATCATCCCAGGGACTGTGTGTAAAGTCTAATATAACCAGTGTTATCTATCATCCCAGGGACTGTGTGTAAAGTCTAATATAATCAGTGTTATCTCAGGGACTGTGTGTAATGTCTAATATAATGAGTTGTATCTCAGGGACTGTGTGTAAAGTCTAATATAATGAGTGTTATCTCAGGGACTGTGTGTAAAGTCTAATAGAATGAGTGGTATCTTCACCTGTTGATGGAGAGGGTGGTTTGGGTGGAGACCAGGTCCCACAGTTTGATGGTTCTGTCTTCAGAGACACTGGCTACGTGCTGACTCTGAGGGTCAAACCGGCACCGCGTGATCGTAGACTTGTGGTGATCTGAGGGAAGTGACAGCATTAGACATGACTTAAACTGAGACTCAGTGACCTGACGTTAGCAGGAGCAGCAGGATATTGTAGATGAGAGCGATGCAAGACGTTGCACACACACACAAAATATCAGTGCATTGTTTTACCTGTGGTATACAGGTATTACCTGTGGTATACAGGTATTATAGATCAGTGCATTGTTTTGTCATACCTGTGGTATACAGGTATTACCTGTGGTATACAGGTATTATACATCAGTGCATTGTTTTACCTGTGGTATACAGGTATTACCTGTGGTATACAGGTATTATACATCAGGTATTGTTTTGTCATATCTGTGGTATACAGGTATGATACATCAGTGCAAGTTGAGGGGCGTTCTTCACGCTGCTTCAGGACCCAAAACAGCAGAGAAGTTCAGCCTGGTGATTCATACTACTTGAGTTGTTGCAGAAATCTGCTCGACGGCGCTGTTTACTCCCAGCATCGCTGACTCTACCTTTACCGTGTGATAGCTTATGATAGCGCGAGCCTAGCTTAGCGTTAGCGTAGCTCAATGGAAAAAAATCGATATAGAGATCGATAACTACTTGTTGAATGACTTTTAGCGACGTACCTTTGACGTGGAAGAGCCTCTCCCCTGTATCAGCTGAGGTCAGGCAGATTGCGTTCTCCAGGTCGAGGAGGAGACGACGTACTTCCCATCCTCCGAGATGCTACATGACGTCAGGAGACCACCCTGAGCTGCAGTCCACTATGTAACACACACCAACACAGGCTATGTCACTTATACGCCATATCCGGCGTTACGATTCGTCAAACATCCTTGGCCTTTTTTTGGGGGGGTGAAAATCCCCCATGGTCTCAGATGTTCATTAGTGTTAAAGAGAGAGAGCGAGAGAGAGAGAGAGAGAGAGAGAGAGAGAGAGAGAGAGAGGGAGAGAGAGAGACAGAGAGAGAGAGAGAGAGAGAGAGAGACAGAGAGAGAGAGGGAGAGAGACAGAGAGAGAGAGAGAGAGACAGAGAGGGAGAGAGGGAGAGAGAGAGAGAGAGAGAGGGAGAGAGACAGAGAGAGAGAGAGAGAGAGACAGAGACAGAGACAGAGACAGAGAGAGAGAGAGAGAGAGAGAGAGAGGTAGAGAGACAGATGTAACACAGAGGTCTCAACAACACAGTGTGAGGATGAGATTCATTATTTGATTGACTCACAATGATCTTGCCAGTCTCCAGGTCCCATGCATTTAGGGTCTTGTCCCATGACGCAGTAATCAGCCTAGGTGAGAGAGAGAGAGAGAGGGGGGGGGGAAAAACACGTTTTTCAAAGATACAGAAATCTTTCAAAATACAGAAATTATCCCCGCATGATGTTGTGTTTAGCAAAATGCATCATACTGGGGATGTTTTCTGAATTTTGAAAGTTACAGATCTTGAAAACTTGATTTCTGACAAGCAAAACATTCAGGGACTATGTCAACAATGGACTAATGAAACAAATACCAAAATATAGTTTTCTTTTAAGATATCAACCTCAATGCCACTAGACTAGTGTAACAGCAAAAACAGTAGTAATCCATTAACTAGCTAATGTTTTAGTGGAGGTCTAGTGTCTAGACTCCCTATGTGTGATCACCTCCTTCTCTGCCAGGGTTACCAGGCAACAGCCCCTCCCTCCCTGCAGCCCTCTGGGACTTCTCCTCTGCCAGGGTTACCAGGCAACAGCCCCTCCCTCCCTGCAGCCCTGTGGGACTTCTCCTCTGCCAGGGTTACCAGGGTTACCAGGGTTGACAGTTACCAGGGTTACCAGGGTTGCCAGAGTTACCAGGGTTGACAGAGTTACCAGAGTTACCAGGGTTACCAGAGTTACCAGGGTTACCAAGGTTACCAAGAGGGGAGTGCAAATAAAGCAGGTGTGAAGTAATAAAAGACCTTGACAGGGATGTGTCCCAAATGGCACCCTATTCCCTATATAGTGCACTACTTTAGATCAGAGGTCCTATGGCATCCTATTCCCTATATATAGTGCACTACTTTAGATCAGAGGTCCTATGGCATCCTATTCCCTATATATAGTACACTACTTTAGACCAGAGCCCTATGGCATCCTATTCCCTATATATAGTGCACTACTTTAGACCAGAGCCCTATGGCACCCTATTCCCTATATATAGTGCACTACTTTAGACCAGAGCCCTATGCAACCCTATTCCCTATATAGTGCACTACTTTAGACCAGAGCCCTATGGCACCCTATTCCCTATATAGTGCACTACTTTAGATCAGAGGTCCTATGGCACCCTATTCCCTATATAGTGCACTACTTTAGATCAGAGCCCTATGGCACCCTATTCCCTATATAGTGCACTACTTTAGACCAGAGCCCTATGGCACCCTATTCCCTATATAGTGCACTACTTTAGACCAGGGCCATCTAGTGATGGGGGGAAATCATACCATCTAGTGATGGGGGGAAATCATACCATCTAGTGATGGGGGGGAATCATACCATCTAGTGATGGGGGGAAATCATACCATCTAGTGATGGGGAAATCATACCATCTAGTGATGGGGGAATCATACCATCTAGTGATGGGGGGAATCATACCATTTAGTGATGGGGGAATCATACCATCTAGTGATGGGGAAATCATACCATCTAGTGATGGGGGGAATCATACCATCTAGTGATGGGGGGAATCATACCATCTAGTGATGGGGAAATCATACCATCTAGTGATGGGGGGAATCATACCATCTAGTGATGGGGGAAATCATACCATCTAGTGATGGGGGGAATCATACCATCTAGTGATGGGGGGAATCATACCATCTAGTGATGGGGGAGAAAATCGATAATTATATATCGCAATATTACTTTAGGACAATATTTTATCGATATTTGACTCGATTTGATAGTGTAGGTAAAGTTACCTGCGCCAAAACTCCTTTAGAGGACTGTAGAGATCACAATGGTGAGTTACACGTCTCTGATTGGTGACGCAACGAAGAGCTGCATGATACACAGAGACGTGACCCTTCAGAGCAGAGCTGGAGACAGGTACATGAATAGCATCACCGTAGATACAGAGTAAATAAAAACCCATGAAGCTGGAGTTTCCCTGATGAGGTTCTCTACATGGTGGTGGCGAAGATAAAATTCCCATCCACCCAAACTTACAGATATTTGTACGTTTTAACTTGCTCTGTAGAATGACCTTCCAAGGTACTAATGATATGGTTTTCAGAGTGTTTAGTATGGGTAAATACCATGCATTTAGCCAAGGTACTAATGATATGGGTTTCAGAGTGTTTAGTATGGGTAAATACCATGCATTTAGCCAAGGTACTAATGTTTTCAGAGTGTTTAGTATGGGTAAATACCATGCATTTAGCCAAGGTACTAATGTTTTCAGAGTGTTTAGTATGGGTAAATACCATGCATTTAGCCAAGGTACTAATGATATGGGTTTCAGAGTGTTTAGTATGGGTAAATACCATGCATTTAGCCAAGGTACTAATGTTTTCAGAGTGTTTAGTATGGGTAAATACCATGCATTTAGCCAAGGTACTAATGATATGGGTTTCAGAGTGTTTAGTATGGGTAAATACCATGCATTTAGCCAAGGTACTAATGTTTTCAGAGTGTTTAGTATGGGTAAATACCATGCATTTAGCCAAGGTACTAATGATATGGGTTTCAGAGTGTTTAGTATGGGTAAATACCATGCATTTAGCCAAGGTACTAATGTTTTCAGAGTGTTTAGTATGGGTAAATACCATGCATTTAGCCAAGGTACTAATGATATGGGTTTCAGAGTGTTTAGTATGGGTAAATACCCTGCATTTAGCCAAGGTACTAATGTTTTCAGAGTGTTTAGTATGGGTAAATACCATGCATTTAGCCAAGGTACTAATGTTTTCAGAGTGTTTAGTATGGGTAAATACCATGCATTTAGCCAAGGTACTAATGATATGGGTTTCAGAGTGTTTAGTATGGGTAAATACCATGCATTTAGCCAAGGTACTAATGTTTTCAGAGTGTTTAGTATGGGTAAATACCATGCATTTAGCCAAGGTACTAATGATATGGGTTTCAGAGTGTTTAGTATGGGTAAATACCATGCATTTAGCCAAGGTACTAATGTTTTCAAAGTGTTTAGTATGGGTAAATACCATGCATTTAGCCAAGGTACAAATGATATGGGTTTCAGAGTGTTCAGTATTGGTAAATACCATGCATTTAGCCAAGGTACTAATGTTTTCAGAGTGTTTAGTATTGGTAAATACCATGCATTTATCCAAGGTACTAATGACATGGTTTTCAGAGTGTTTAGTATGGGTAAATACCATGCATTTAGCCAAGGTACTAATGATATGGGTTTCAGAGTGTTTAGTATGGGTAAATACCATGCATTTAGCCAAGGTACTAATGTTTTCAGAGTGTTTAGTATGGGTAAATACCATGCATTTAGCCAAGGTACTAATGATATGAGTTTCAGAGTGTTTAGTATGGGTAAATACCATGCATTTAGCCAAGGTACTAATGTTTTCAGAGTGTTTAGTATGGGTAAATACCATGCATTTAGCCAAGGTACAAATTATATGGGTTTCAGAATGTTTAGTATGGGTAAATACCATGCATTTAGCCAAGGTACAAATGATATGGGTTTCAGAGTGTTTAGTATGGGTAAATACCATGCATTTAGCCAAGGTACTAATGATATGGGTTTCAGAGTGTTTAGTATTGGTAAATACCATGCATTTAGCCAAGGTACTAATGTTTTCAAAGTGTTTAGTATGGGTAAATACCATGCATTTAGCCAAGGTACAAATGATATGGGTTTCAGAGTGTTCAGTATTGGTAAATACCATGCATTTAGCCAAGGTACTAATGTTTTCAGAGTGTTTAGTATTGGTAAATACCATGCATTTAGCCAAGGTACTAATGACATGGTTTTCAGAGTGTTTAGTATTGGTAAATACCATGCATTTAGCCAAGGTACTAATGATATGGGTTTCAGAGTGTTTAGTATTGGTAAATACCATGCATTTAGCCAAGGTACTAATGACATGGTTTTCAGAGTGTTTAGTATTGGTAAATACCATGCATTTAGCCAAGGTACTAATGATATGGGTTTCAGAGTGTTTAGTATGGGTAAATACCATGCATTTAGCCAAGGTACTAATGATATGGGTTTCAGAGTGTTTAGTATGGGTAAATACCATGCATTTAGCCAAGGTACTAATGTTTTCAGAGTGTTTAGTATGGGTAAATACCATGCATTTAGCCAAGGTACTAATGTTTTCAGAGTGTTTAGTATTGGTAAATACCATGCATTTAGCCAAGGTACTAATGACATGGTTTTCAGAGTGTTTAGTATGGGTAAATACCATGCATTTAGCCAAGGTACTAATGATATGGGTTTCAGAGTGTTTAGTATGGGTAAATACCATGCATTTAGCCAAGGTACTAATGTTTTCAGAGTGTTTAGTATTGGTAAATATCATGCATTTAGCCAAGGTACTAATGTTTTCAGAGTGTTTAGTATGGGTAAATACCATGCATTTAGCCAAGGTACTAATGATATGGGTTTCAGAGTGTTTAGTATGGGTAAATACCATGCATTTAGCCAAGGTACTAATGACATGGGTTTCAGAGTGTTTAGTATGGGTAAATACCATGCATTTAGCCAAGGTACTAATGGTTTCAGAGTGTTTAGTATGGGTAAATACCATGCATTTAGCCAAGGTACTAATGGTTTCAGAGTGTTTAGTATGGGTAAATACCATGCATTTTGTTTTAGAGGAATTCAGAACAAGCTTCAAATCGTACAGATTCTGTTGAACGATGTTAAAAGCTGTTTGAGCTTTTTCAAAAGCTAAATTCAAACTGCTATCACCTGACCAGAGATCAGTGTTAAACTGCTGTCACCTGACCAGAGAACAGTGTTAAACTGCTGTCACCTGACCAGAGAACAGTGTTAAACTGCTGTCACCTGACCAGAGAACAGTGTTAAACTGCTGTCACCTGACCAGAGATCAGTGATAAACTGCTGTCACCTGACCAGAGATCAGTGTTAAACTGCTGTCACCTGACCAGAGATCAGTGTTAAACTGCTGTCACCTGACCAGAGATCAGTGTTAAACTGCTGTCACCTGACCAGAGATCAGTGTTAAACTGCTGTCACCTGACCAGAGAACAGTGTTAAACTGCTGTCACCTGACCAGAGAACAGTGTTAAACTGCTGTCACCTGACCAGAGATCAGTGTTAAACTGCTGTCACCTGACCAGAGAACAGTGTTAAACTGCTGTCACCTGACCAGAGAACAGTGTTAAACTGCTGTCACCTGACCAGAGAACAGTGTTAAACTGCTGTCACCTGACCAGAGATCAGTGTTAAACTGCTGTCACCTGACCAGAGATCAGTGTTAAACTGCTGTCACCTGACCAGAGATCAGTGTTAAACTGCTGTCACCTGACCAGAGAACAGTGTTAAACTGCTGTCACCTGACCAGAGAACAGTGTTAAACTGCTGTCACCTGACCAGAGATCAGTGTTAAACTGCTGTCACCTGACCAGAGAACAGTGTTAAACTGCTGTCACCTGACCAGAGAACAGTGTTAAACTGCTGTCACCTGACCAGAGAACAGTGTTAAACTGCTGTCACCTGACCAGAGAACAGTGTTAAACTGCTGTCACCTGACCAGAGATCAGTGTTAAACTGCTGTCACCTGACCAGAGAACAGTGTTAAACTGCTGTCACCTGACCAGAGATCAGTGTTAAACTGCTGTCACCTGACCAGAGATCAGTGTTAAACTGCTGTCACCTGACCAGAGATCAGTGTTAAACTGCTGTCACCTGACCAGAGATCAGTGTTAAACTGCTGTCACCTGACCAGAGATCAGTGTTAAACTGCTGTCACCTGACCAGAGAACAGTGTTAAACTGCTGTCACCTGACCAGAGATCAGTGTTAAACTGCTGTCACCTGACCAGAGATCAGTGTTAAACTGCTGTCACCTGACCAGAGAACAGTGTTAAACTGCTGTCACCTGACCAGAGAACAGTGTTAAACTGCTGTCACCTGACCAGAGATCAGTGTTAAACTGCTGTCACCTGACCAGAGATCAGTGTTAAACTGCTCTATTACCGGTCTCCAACTTCCAGAAAGGTCCAGTCTGGATACATGTACCAGATACCCCATGGTGCCACCAAGAGGCACATTCTGGAATTTCTGCTTCTCTTCCTGCTTTACTCTGCTCTTCTCTCCCAGCATCCTCCGCTCGCTATACTGGCAAGCCTGTAGTGCTTTCCACACTTGAGATCTGGTACCAGTTTCGACAGCATTTTAAATTCTTCTCTGCATCTACTACGAGTCCTATTGACAATAATCACTTCACTAATAAATAATGCTTTCTCTCACTGAACAATGAAAGGTTTCAAGTCCTTATCTAATAGATCATGCTTTATCTCACTGAACAATGAAAGGTATTAAGTCCTTATCTAATAGATAATGCTTTCTCTCATTGAACAATGAAAGGTATTAAGTCCTTATCTAATAGATAATGCTTTCTCTCACTGAACAAAGAAAGGTATTAAGTCCTTATCTCATAGATAATGCTTTATCTCACTGAACAATGAAAGGTATTAAGTCCTTATCTAATAGATAATGCTTTATCTCACTGAACAATGAAAGGTATTAAGTCCTTATCTAATAGATAATGCTTTCTCTCACTGAACAATGAAAGGTATTAAGTCCTTATCTCATAGATAATGCTTTATCTCACTGAACAATGAAAGGTATTAAGTCCTTATCTAATAGATAATGCTTTATCTCACTGAACAATGAAAGGTATTAAGTCCTTATCTAATAGATAATGCTTTCTCTCACTGAACAATGAAAGGTATTAACCTCTATGGGCTAGGTGGGACGCTTGCGTCCCACCTACTCAACAGCCAGTGTAATCCCGTGGCGCGATATTCAAATACCTCAAAAATTCAAAAACTTCAATTTTTCAAACATATGACTATTTTACACCATTTTAAAGACAAGACTCTCGTTAATCTAACCACACTGTCCGATTTCAAAAAGGCTTTACAACGAAAGCAAAACATTAGATTATGTCAGCAGAGTACCCAGCCAGAAATAATTAGACACCCATTTTTCAAGCTAGCATATAATGTCACATAAACCCAAACCACAGCTAAATGCAGCACTAACCTTTGATGATCTTCATCAGATGACAACCCTAGGACATTATGTTATACAATACATGCATGTTTTGTTCAATCAAGTTCATATTTATATCAAAAACCAGCTTTTTACATTAGCATGTGACTAGCATGTGACTAGCATTCCGACCGAACACTGCCGGTGAATTTACTAAATTACTCACGATAAACGTTCACAAAAAACATAACAATTATTTTAAGAATTATAGATACAGAACTCCTCTATGCACTCTATGTCCGATTTTAAAATAGCTTTTCGGTGAAAGCACATTTTGCAATATTCTGAGTAGATAGCCCGGCATCACAGGGCTAGCTATTTAGACACCCAGCAAGTTTAGCACTCACCAAAGTCAGATTTACTATTAGAAAAGTTTGATTACCTTTGCTGTTCTTCGTCAGAATTCACTCCCAGGACTTCTACTTCAATAACAAATGTTGGTTTGGTCCCAAATAATCCATTGTTATATCCAAATAGCGGCGTTTTGTTCGTGCGTTCAAGACACTATCCGAAAGGGTAAATAAGGGTGACGAGCATGGCGCATTTTGTGACAAAAAAAATCTAAATATTCCATTACCGTACTTCGAAGCATGTCAACCGCTGTTTAAAATCAATTTTTATGCCATTTTTCTCGTAAAAAAGCGATAATATTCCGACCGGGAAATCGTTTTTTATTACAAAGAGAGTGAAAGTAAAAGCATGCTATCCCCTCATGCACGAGCCTCAGTCTAATGGCCCTCTGATAGAGCACTTGCCAAACGCGCTAATGTGTTTCAGCCTGGGGATGGAATTACATCGTTCAGCTTTTTCCCGCCTTCTGAGAGCCCATGGGAGCCGTAGGAAGTGTCACGTCATGCCAGAGATCCCCTGTATTTGTTAGAGATGATCAAGGAGGGCAAGAAATGGTCAGACAGGCCACTTCCTGTAAGGAATCTTCTCAGGTTTTGGCCTTCCAAATGAGTTCTGTTATACTCACAGACACCATTCAAACAGTTTTAGAAACTTTAGGGTGTTTTCTATCCAAAGCCAATAATTATATGCATATTCTAGTTACTGGGCAGGAGTAGTAACCAGATTAAATTGGGTACGTTTTTTATCCGGCCGTGCAAATACTGCCCCCTAGCCCCAACAGGTTAAGTCCTTATATAATAGATAATGCTTTATCTCGCTGAACAATGAAAGGTATTAAGTCCTTATCTAATAGATAATGCTTTCTCTCACTGAACAATGAAAGGTATTAAGTCCTTATCTAATAGATAATGCTTTCTCTCACTGAACAATGAAAGGTATTAAGTCCTTATCTAATAGATAATGCTTTATCTCACTGAACAATGAAAGGTATTACGTCCTTATCTAATAGATAATGCTTTATCTCACTGAACAATGAAAGGTATTACGTCCTTATCTAATAGATAATGCTTTATCTCACTGAACAATGAAAGGTATTAAGTCCTTATCTCATTGATAATGCTTTATCTCACTGAACAATGAAAGGTATTAAGTCCTTATCTCATTGATAATGCTTTCTCTCGCTGAACAATGAAAGGTATTACGTCCTTATCTAATAGATAATGCTTTCTCTCATTGAACAATGAAAGGTATTAAGTCCTTATCTCATTGATAATGCTTTATCTCACTGAACAATGAAAGGTATTAAGTCCTTATCTAATAGATAATGCTTTCTCTCGCTGAACAATGAAAGGTATTAAGTCCTTATCTAATAGATAATGCTTTATCTCACTGGACAATGAAAGGTATTAAGTCCTTATCTAATAGATAATGCTTTCTCTCACTGAACAATGAAAGGTATTAAGTCCTTATCTAATAGATAATGCTTTATCTCACTGAACAATGAAAGGTATTACGTCCTTATCTAATAGATAATGCTTTATCTCACTGAACAATGAAAGGTATTACGTCCTTATCTAATAGATAATGCTTTATCTCACTGAACAATGAAAGGTATTAAGTCCTTATCTAACAGATAATGCTTTCTCTCACTGAACAATGAAAGGTTTCAAGTCCTTATCTAATAGATAATGCTTTCTCTCATTGAACAATGAAAGGTATTACGTCCTTATCTAATAGATAATGCTTTCTCTCACTGAACAATGAAAGGTATTAAGTCCTTATCTCATAGATAATGCTTTCTCTCACTGAACAATGAAAGGTTTCAAGTCCTTATCTAATAGATAATGCTTTATCTCACTGAACAATGAAAGGTATTACGTCCTTATCTAATAGATAATGCTTTCTCTCACTGAACAATGAAAGGTATTAAGTCCTTATCTCATAGATAATGCTTTCTCTCACTGAACAATGAAAGGTTTCAAGTCCTTATCTAATAGATAATGCTTTCTCTCATTGAACAATGAAAGGTATTACGTCCTTATCTAATAGATAATGCTTTCTCTCACTGAACAATGAAAGGTATTACGTCCTTATCTAATAGATAATGCTTTCTCTCATTGAACAATGAAAGGTATTACGTCCTTATCTCATTGATAATGCTTTATCTCACTGAACAATGAAAGGTATTAAGTCCTTATCTCATAGATAATGCTTTATCTCACTGAACAATGAAAGGTATTACGTCCTTATCTAATAGATAATGCTTTCTCTCACTGAACAATGAAAGGTATTAAGTCCTTATCTCATTGATAATGCTTTATCTCACTGAACAATGAAAGGTATTAAGTCCTTATCTCATTGATAATGCTTTCTCTCGCTGAACAATGAAAGGTATTAAGTCCTTATCGCATTGATAATGCTTTCTCTCACTGAACAATGAAAGGTTTCAAGTCCTTATCTAATAGATAATGCTTTCTCTCATTGAACAATGAAAGGTATTACGTCCTTATCTAATAGATAATGCTTTCTCTCACTGAACAATGAAAGGTATTAAGTCCTTATCTCATTGATAATGCTTTATCTCACTGAACAATGAAAGGTATTAAGTCCTTATCTCATTGATAATGCTTTCTCTCGCTGAACAATGAAAGGTATTAAGTCCTTATCTCATTGATAATGCTTTATCTCACTGAACAATGAAAGGTATTAAGTCCTTATCTCATAGATAATGCTTTATCTCGCTGAACAATGAAAGGTATTAAGTCCTTATCTCATAGATAATGCTTTATCTCGCTGAACAATGAAAGGTATTAAGTCCTTATCTCATAGATAATGCTTTATCTCGCTGAACAATGAAAGGTATTAAGTCCTTATCTAATTGATAATGCTTTATCTCACTGAACAATGAAAGGTATTAAGTCCTTATCTAATAGATAATGCTTTATCTCACTGAACAATGAAAGGTATTAAGTCCTTCCAAGACTTATATGTAAAATGATATTTTTTCTAGTTTTCCCAACTTATCCTATAAACACTCTTTGCCTCCATCGGACTTTTTCCCCGTTACCTTGAAACGAGTCTCCTGCCAATGTTTTGCCTTCCCTGCTCCACCGCCAGCGCCAACCCTGGGATGGTTTACTGACTCTATTACCTCGACAGAAAGCAGTGATTTCTCACATCTATCTGCTGTGCCTTATGTCAACGGACAAACACTGCACCAACAAAAGGTAAATCTGCTTGGGACTGGGGGGGAAAAAGGGGTGTTGAATTTACACTGTGGCTCAGTTGGTAGAGCGTGGTGTTTGCAACGCCAGCATGGTGTGTGTGTAGGGAATAGGGCTCTGGTCTATGGTCTACAGAGGGGAGCAGTAACAATACCATGCCTTCCCTGTGGCTCAGTTGGTAGAGCGTGGTGTGTGTGCAACGCCAGGGTTGTGGGTTCGATTCCCACGGGGGGGGGAATGAAATGTATGCATTCACTACTGTAAGTCGCTCTGGATAAGACCGTCTGCTAAATGACTAAAAATGTAAATGTAAAATGTACACAGGAGTGGTGGGATGAGGTGATTGATAGAGTAGAGATCCACTACATCTTGTGCCCGTCTTGGTCTCATACAATTTAAGGTTTTAACATAAGACTGGTATTTTTTTTTCCAAAATTTTGATTGTCTGAAATATATCCAAATGTAAAATGATGAGTGTGATAGAGGTCATGACCTTAGTCACATGTTTATTCGATACTCTAAACTACAACATTACTGGGATTCTATTTTTAGTCATTTAGCTAACTAAATCTAGTTAACTAGTTAAGTAACTAGTTAAGTTAACTAGTTAAGTAGTTAGTTAAGCTAACTATCTTATCCAGAGCGACTTACAGTAGTGAATGCATACATTTTATTTCATGCACTTTTTTATTTTTATAATTTTATATTTATTTATTTTTTTGTACTGTAGCCATGTCCCTTGATTGCTATTTTTGGATGTGTTGTGCGGAGGGAGGAAGAGAGGGTGGTTAGGATATGGTAAAATCATTGTACTTACATTCATGTACATTTTGTAAAACTTGAATAAAAAAATATATATAAAAAAATAATAATAATAATTGTGAACAAATGTTGTTTATATCCCTGTTAGTGAGCATTTCTCCTTTGCCAAGATAATCCATCCACCTGACAGGTGTGGCATAATCAAGAAGCTGATTAAACAGAATGATCATTACACAGGTGCACCTTGTGCTGGGGGACAAAAAAAGGCCACTCTAAGATGTGCAGTTTTGTCACACAACACAACACAATGCCACAGATGTCTCAAGTTTTGAGGGAGCGTGCAATTGGCATGCTGACTGCAGGAATGTCCACCAGAGCTGTTGCCAGGGAATAGAATGTTCATTTCTCTACCATAAGCCGCCTCCAAAGTAATTTTAGAGAATTTGTCAGTACGTCCAACCCGCTTCACAACCGCAGACTACGTGTACGGCGTCGTGTGGGCGAGCGTTTTGTTGATGTCAACGCTGTGAACAGAGTGCCCAATGGTGGCGGTGGGGTTATGGTATGGGCGTGAATAATCTACGGACAGAGAACACAATTGCATTTTATCGATAGGAATTTGAATGCAGAGAAATACCATGACGAGTGCTGTCCAGAGACATGGTTAAGGACTGAAACAACAATCCAGACATGTAAACAAGCGTGTGGTTCCTCCCATGGGGAAAACACAAAGAGTAGTGAGCAATATGTTCCCTCAGTATGGTGGTAATGTGGTATGGTGGTAATGTGGTATGGTGGTAATGTGGTGATGATATGGTATGGTGGTAATGTGGTATGGTGGTAATGTGGTGATGATATGGTATGGTGGTAATGTGGTATGGTGGTAATATGGTGGTAATGTGGTGGTAATATGGTATGGTGGTAATGTGGTATGGTGGTAATATGGTATGGTGGTAATGTGGTATGGTGGTAATGTGGTGATAATATGGTATGGTGGTAATGTGGTATGGTGGTAATATGGTGGTAATGTGGTGGTAATATGGTATGGTGGTAATGTGGTATGGTGGTAATATGGTATGGTGGTAATGTGGTATGGTGATAATATGGTATAGTGGTAATGTGGTGATAATATGGTATGGTGGTAATGTGGTGGTAATATGGTATGGTGGTAATGTGGTATGGTGGTAATATGGTATGGTGGTAATGTGGTGATAATATGGTATGGTGGTAATGTGGTATGGTGGTAATATGGTGTTTACGCTGCTGTGCGTTTTTGTTGGCCGATCTTACTTTGATACCTGACGGTTTTTTACTTTTTCATTACCGTATATTTTTACTTTTTCCCTCACTCAACTTTTTTCCTCACTCAACTTTTTTCATTCATCCCCGGAGGTTTTATCTGGACATGGTTCGTCAGGACTTCAAACAGCCGAAGCTAAGTAACATTAACATGATGCCTTCTAATTGCAGTCGTTGTACTTATAATATACAGGAGAACGATCGCCTTACGGCAAGGATAGCTGTGCTGCAAGCCCAGCTTCAGACGCGATCGTTAGGCAAGGGTAATTTCAGTGTAGGAAAGGATGAAACAGCGTCTGTGCCACCAGTAAGTACAGATAGTAACGTTAGTATAAACCCCCTCGCACGGTCCCCGCAGCCGGACATCTTTCTCATGGCTTCTGGAGGGAAACGCTGTAGGAATGCTCAACCGGTGTCGCTTATTCAGCCGACAGAAACTTTCAACCGGTTCTCCCCATTAAGCGAGTCGGAGTCGGAGGCCGAGACTTCTCTGGGTCTCTACTCCTCCCGTTGTGGGGTCTGAGACGCCGACGGCTCCCACCATTAGCTCTGACAAATTGAAAACCCTAGTCATTGGCGACTCCATTACCCGCAGTATTAGACTTAAAACTAATCATCCAGCGATCATACACTGTTTACCAGGGGGCAGGGCTACCGACGTTAAGGCTAATCTAAAGACGGTGCTGGCTAAAGCTAAAACTGGCGAGTGTAGAGAGTATAGAGATATTGTTATCCACGTCGGCACCAACGATGTTAGGATGAAACAGTCAGAGGTCACCAAGCGCAACATAGCTTCAGCGTGTAAATCAGCTAGAAAGATGTGTCGGCATCGATTAATTGTCTCTGGCCCCCTCCCAGTTAGGGGGAGTGATGAGCTCTACAGCAGAGTCTCACAACTCAATCGCTGGTTGAAAACTGTTTTCTGCCCCTCCCAAAAGATAGAATTTGTAGATAATTGGCCCTCTTTCTGGGACTCACCCACAAACAGGACCAAGCCTGGCCTGTTGAAGGAGTGACGGACTCCATCCTAGCTGGAGGGGTGCTCTCATCTTATCTACGAACATAGACAGGGCTCTAACTCCTCTAGCTCCACAATGAAATAGGGTGCAGGCCAGGCAGCAGGCTGTTAGCCAGCCTGCCAGCTTAGTGGAGTCTGCCACTACCACAGTCAGTGTAGTCAGCTCAGCTTCCCCCATTGAGACCGTGTCTGTGCCTCGATCTAGGTTGGGCAAAATTAAAAATGGCGGTGTTCGCTTTAGCAATCTCACTAGTATAAAGACCTCCTCCATTCCTGCCATTATTGAAAGAGATTGTGATACCTCACATCTCAAAATTGGGTTACTTAATGTTAGATCCCTCACTTCCAAGGCAGTTATAGTCAATGAACTAATCACTGATAATAATCTTGATGTGATTGGCCTGACTGAAACATGGCTTAAGCCTGATGAATTTACTGTGTTAAATGAGGCCTCACCCCCAGGTTACATTAGTGACCATACCCCCCGTGCATCCGGCAAAGGCGGGAGGTGTTGCTAACATTTACGATAGCAAATTTCAATTTACAAAAAAAAAAACAACAATGACGTTTTCGTCTTTTGAGCTTCTAGTCATGAAATCTATGCAGCCTACTCACTCACTTTTTATAGCTACTGTTTATAGGCCTCCTGGGCCATATGCAGTGTTCCTCACTGAGTTCCCTGAATTCCTATCGGATCTTGTAGTCATAGCAGATAATATTCTAATTTTTGGTGACTTTAACATTCACATGGAAAAGTCCACAGACCCACTCCAAAAGGCTTTCGGAGCCATCATCGACTCAGTGGGTTTTGTCCAAAATGTCTCTGGACCTACTCACTGCCACAGTCATACTCTGGACCTAGTTTTGTCCCATGGAATAAATGTTGTGGATCTAAATGTTTTTCCTCATAATCCTGGACTATCGGACCACCATTTTATTACGTTTGCAATTGCAACAAATAATCTGCTCAGACCCCAACCAAGGAGCATTAAAAGTCGTGCTATAAATTCTCAGACAACCCAAAGATTCCTTGATGCCCTTCCAGACTGCCTCTGCCTACCCAAGGACGTCAGAGGACAAAAATCAGTTAACCACCTAACCGAGGAACTCAATTTAACCTTGCGCAATACCCTAGATGCAGTTGCACCCCTAAAAACTAAAAACATCTGTCATAAGAAACTAGCTCCCTGGTATACAGAAAATACACGAGCTCTGAAGCAAGCTTCCAGAAAATTGGAACGGAAATGGCGCCACACCAAACTGGAAGTCTTCCGACTAGCTTGGAAAGACAGTACCGTGCAGTATCGAAGAGCCCTTACTGCTGCTCGATCATCCTATTTTTCCAACTTAATTGAGGAAAATAAGAACAATCCGAAATTTCTTTTTGATACTGTCGCAAAGCTAACTAAAAAGCAGCCTTCGCAAATGGAGGATGGCTTTCACTTCAGCAGTAATAAATTTATGAACTTCTTTGAGGAAAAGATCATGATCATTAGAAAGCAAATTACAGACTCCTCTTTAAATCTGGGTAATTCCTCCAAAGCTCCATTGTCCTGAGTCTGCACAACTCTGCCAGGACCTAGGATCAAGGGAGATACTAAAGTGTTTTAGTACTATATCTCTTGACGCAATGATGAAAATAATCATGGCCTCCAAACCCTCAAGCTGCATACTGGACCCTATTCCAACTAAACTACTGAAAGAGCTGCTTCCTGTGCTTGGCCCTCCTATGTTGAACATAATAAACGGCTCTCTATCCACCGGATGTGTACCAAGCTCACTAAAAGTGGCAGTAATAAAGCCTCTCTTGAAAAAGCCGAATCTTGATCCAGAAATTATAAAAAACTATCGGCCTATATCGAATCTTCCATTCCTCTCCAAAATTTTAGAAAAAGCTGTTGCACAGCAACTGACTGCCTTCCTGAAGACAAACAATGTATACGAAACGCTTCAGTCTGGTTTTAGACCCCATCATAGCACTGAGACTGCACTTGTGAAGGTGGTAAATGACCTTTTAATGACGTCAGACCGAGGCTCTGCATCTGTCCTCGTGCTCCTAGATCTTAGTGCCGCTTTTGATACCATCGATCACCACATTCTTTTGGAGAGATTGGAAACCCAAATTGGTCTACATGGACAAGTTCTGGCCTGGTTTAGATCTTATCTGTCGGAAAGATATCAGTTTGTCTCTGTGAATGGTTTGTCCTCTGACAAATCAATTGTAAATTTCGGTGTTCCTCAAGGTTCCGTTCTAGGACCACTATTGTTTTCACTATATATTTTACCTCTTGGGGATGTCATTCGAAAACATAATGTTAAATTTCACTGCTATGCAGACGACACACAGCTGTACATTTCAATGAAACATGGTGAAGCCCCAAAATTGCCCTCGCTAGAAGCCTGTGTTTCAGACATAAAGAAGTGGATGGCTGCAAACTTTCTACTTTTAAACTCGGACAAAACAGAGATGCTTGTTCTAGGTCCCAAGAAACAAAGAGATCTTCTGTTGAATCTGACAATTAATCTGGATGGTTGTACAGTCGTCTCAAATAAAACTGGTGAAGGACCTCGGCGTTACTCTGGACCCTGATCTCTCTTTTGAAGAACATATCAAGACTGTTTCAAGGACAGCTTTTTTCCATCTACGTAACATTGCAAAAATCAGAAATTTTCTGTCCAAAAATGACGCAGAAAAATTAATCCATGCTTTTGTTACTTCTAGGCTGGACTACTGCAATGCTCTACTTTCCGGCTACCCGGATAAAGCACTAAATAAACTTCAGTTAGTGCTAAATACGGCTGCTAGAATCCTGACTAGAACCAAAAAATTTGATCATATTACTCCAGTGTTAGCCTCCCTACACTGGCTTCCTGTTAAGGCAAGGGCTGATTTCAAGGTTTTACTGCTAACCTACAAAGCATTACATGGGCTTGCTCCTACCTATCTTTCCGATTTGGTCCTGCCGTACATACCTACACGTACGCTACGGTCACAAGACGCAGGCCTCCTAATTGTCCCTAGAATTTCTAAGCAAACGGCTGGAGGTAGGGCTTTCTCCTATAGAGCTCCATTTTTATGGAATGGTCTGCCTACCAATGTGAGAGACGCAGACTCAGTCTCAACCTTTAAGTCTTTACTGAAGACTTATCTCTTCAGTAGGTCCTATGATTAAGTATAGTCTGGCCCAGGAGTGTGAAGGTGAACGGAAAGGCTGGAGCAACGAACCGCCCTTGCTGTCTCTGCCTGGTCGGTTCCCCTCTTTCCACTGGGATTCTCTGCCTCTAACCCTTTTACAGAGGCTGAGTCACTGGCCTACTGGTGTTCTTCCATGCCGTCCATGGGAGGGGTGCGTCACTTGAGTGGGTTGAGTCACTGACGTGGTCTTCCTGTCTGGGTTGGCGCCCCCCCCCCCTTGGGTTGTGCCATGGCGGAGATCGTTGTGGGCTATACTCGGCCTTGTCTTAGGACGGTAAGTTGGTGGTTGGAGACATCCCTCTAGTGGTGTGGGGGCTGTGCTTTGGCAAAGTGGGTGGGGTTATATCCTGCCTGTTTGGCCCTGTCCGGGGGTATCATCGGATGGGGCCACAGTGTCTTCTGATCCCTCCTGTCTCAGCCTCCAGTATTTATGCTGCAGTAGTTTATGTGTCGGGGGGCTAGGGTCAGTCTGTTACATCTGGAGTATTTCTCTTGTCTTATCCGGTGTCCTGTGTGTATTTAAATATGCTCTCTCTAATTCTCTCTTTCTCTCTTTCTGTCTTTCTCTCGGAGGACCTGAGCCCTAGGACCATGCCTCAGGACTACCTGGTATGATGACTCCTTGCTGTCCCCAGTCCACCTGGCCGTGCTGCTGCTCCAGTTTCAACTGTTCTGCCTGCGGCTATGGAACCCTGACCTGTTCACCGGACGTGCTTGTTGCACCCTCGACAACTACTATGATTATTATTATTTGACCATGCTGGTCATTTATGAACATTTTAACATTTTAACATTTTGACCATGTTCTGTTTTAATATCCACCCTGCACAGCCAGAAGAGGACTGGCCACCCCTCATAGCCTGGTTCCTCTCTAGGTTTCTTCCTAGGTTTTTGGCCTTTCTAGGGAGTTTTTCCTAGGGAGTTTTTCCTAGCCACCGTGCTTCTTTCACATGCTTTGCTTGCTGTTTGGGGTTTTAGGCTGGGTTTCTGTACAGCACTTTGAGAATATCAGCTGATGTACGAAGGGCTATATAAAAATAAATTTGATTTGATTTGATTTGATTTGATTTGTAATGTGGTGGTAATATGGTATGGTGGTAATGTGGTATGGTGGTAATATGGTATGGTGGTAATATGGTATGGTGATAATATGGTATAGTGGTAATGTGGTGATAATATGGTATGGTGGTAATGTGGTGGTAATATGGTATGGTGGTAATGTGGTATGGTGGTAATATGGTATGGTGGTAATGTGGTATGGTGGTAATGTGGTATAGTGATAATATGGTATAGTGGTAATGTGGTATGGTGGTAATGTGGTATGGTGATAATGTGGTATGGTGGTAATGTGGTATAGTGGTAATGTGGTATGGTGATAATGTGGTATGGTGGTAATGTGGTATGGTGGTAATGTGGTATGGTGATAATATGGTATGGTGGTAATATGGTATGGTGAGGTCCCTGGCTATTCCCGGCCCTATACCCGGCCCTATTCCCGGCCCTACTCCCGGCCCTACTCCCGGCCCTACACCCAGCCCTACACCCAGCCCTACACCAGCCCTATTCCCAGCCCTATACCAGCCCTATACCCAGCCCTATACCAGCCCTATTCCCAGCCCTATACCCAGCCCTATTCCCAGCCCTACGCCCAGCCCTACGCCCAGCCCTACGCCCAGCCCTACGCCCAGCTCTACACCCAGCCCTACTCCCAGCCCTACACCCAGCCCTACTCCCAGCCCTACACCCAGCCCTACTCCCAGCCCTACACCCAGCCCTATTCCCAGCCCTATACCAGCCCTATTACCAGCCCTATACCCAGCCCTATACCCAGCCCTACACCCAGCCCTACACCCAGCCCCACTCCCAGCCCTATACCCAGCCCTATACCAGCCCTATACCGCCCACCGCCCTATACCAGCCCTATACCAGCCCTATACCAGCCCTATTCCCAGCCCTATACCAGCCCTATTCCCAGCCCTATACCCAGCCCTATACCCAGCCCTATACCCAGCCCTATACCCAGCCCTATACCCAGCCCTATTCCCAGCCCTATACCAGCCCTATACCAGCCCTATACCCAGCCCTATACCCAGCCCTATTCCCAGCCCTATTACCAGCCCTATACCCAGCCCTATACCAGCCCTATACCCAGCCCTATTCCCAGCCCTATTACCAGCCCTATTCCCAGCCCTATACCAGCCCTATTCCCAGCCCTATACCCAGATATGTGGGATGTGATATTTGAGGAAACAAAACAATGACATGAAGAGTTATAACTCATGTATAAATCACTTAGTCACAACAAACAGACAAGGGCTTTCTGTGGTCGATTTTGATAACAGCAAGGCTACACTCTGATGATCTACCCTTTCTCCCAAAGTGTGCACTTGTACACTTCCCCCTCTGGTGTTAGGGAATACGTTGGGAGTGTACGAGTGCACACTTCCGGAGAAGGGCAGGCGATCGGAAAACACACTGACAACTCACCTTTTCTTGTCAGGAATCAAGGCTCAGAGACGTTGGACAGATGTCCTCTCATAGTGTGGTCCTAATGGCACCCTATTCCCTACAGAGTGCACTACTCTTGACCAGAGCCCTATAGGTCTTTGGTCCGAAAGTAGTGCACTATATAGGGAATAAGGGTGCTATTTAGGCCACAGGCATATCATATAGATCAGGTTAATACCTATAGGCCTTGGTCAGAAGTAGTGCACTATATAGGGAATAAGGGTGCTATTTAGGCCACAGGCATATCATATAGATCAGGTTAATACCTATAGGTCTTTGGTCCGAAAGTAGTGCACTATATAGGGAATAAGGGTGCTATTTAGGCCACAGGCATATCATATAGATCAGGTTAATACCTATAGGCCTTGGTCAGAAGTAGTGCACTATATAGGGAATAAGGGTGCTATTTAGGCCACAGGCATATCATATAGATCAGGTTAATACCTATAGGCCTTGGTCAGAAGTAGTGCACTATATAGGGAATAAGGGTGCTATTTAGGCCACAGGCATATCATATAGATCAGGTTAATACCTATAGGCCTTGGTCAGAAGTAGTGCACTATATAGGGAATAAGGGTGCTATTTAGGCCACAGGCATATCATATAGATCAGGTTAATACCTATAGGCCTTGGTCCGAAGTAGTGCACTATATAGGGAATAAGGGTGCTATTTAGGCCACAGGCATATCATATAGATCAGGTTAATACCTATAGGTCTTGGTCCGAAGTAGTGCACTATATAGGGAATAAGGGTGCTATTTCGGCCACAGCAATATCCTATAGATCAGGTTAATACCTATAGGCCAGACGGCGCAATACTTTTTCAACATGAATATGTTAATATAGGTACAGTTGAAATCGGAAGTTTACATACACCTTAGCCAAATACATTTAAAATCAGTTTTTCACAATTCCTGACATTTAATCCTATTAAAAATTCCCTGTCTTAGGTCAGTTAGGATCACCACTTTATTTTAAGAATGTGAAATGTCAGAATAATAGTAGAGAGAATGATTTATTTCAGCTTTTATTTCTTTCATCACATTCCCAGTGGGTCAGAAGTTTACATACACTCAATTAGTATTTGGAAGCATTGCCTTTAAATTGTTTAACTTGGGTCAAACGTTTTGGGTAGCCTTCCACAAGCTTCCCACAATAAGTTGGGTGAATTTTGGCCCATTCCTCCTGACAGAGCTGGAGTAACTGAGTCAGGTTTGTAGGCCTCCTCGCTTGCACACTCTTTTTCAGATCTGCCCACACATTTTCTATAGGATTAAGGTCAGGGCTTTGTGATGGCCACTCCAATACCTTGACTTTGTTGTCCTTAAGCCACTCTGCCAAAAATTTGGAAGTATGCTTGAGGTCATTGTTCATTTGGAAGACCCATTTGCGACTAAGCTTTAACTTCCTGACTTATGTCTTGAGATGTTGCTTCAATATATCCACATGATTTTCCTACCTCATGTTGCCATCTATTTTGTGAAGTGCACCAGTCCCTCCTGCAGCAAAGCACCCCCACAACATGATGCCTCCACCCCCGTGCTTCACGGTTGGGATGGTGTTCTTCGGCTTGCAAGCCTCCCCCTTTTTCCTCCAAACATAACGATGGTCATTATGGCCAAACAGTTCAATTTTTGTTTCATCAGACCAGAGGACATTTCTCTAAAAAGTACGATCTTTGTCCGCATGTGCAGTTGCAAACCGTAGTCTGGCTTTTTTATGGCGGTTTTGGAGCAGTGGCTTCTTCCTTGCTGAGCGGCCTTTCAGGTTTTGTCGATATAGGACTTGTTTTACTGTGGATATAGATACTTTTGTACCTGTTTCCTCCAGCATCTTCACAAGATCCTGCTGTTTTTCTGGGATTGATTTGCACTTTTCGCACCAAAGTACGTTCATCTCCAGGAGACAGAATGTGTCTCCTTCCTGAGCGGTATGTCGGCTGCGTGGTCCCATGGTGTTTATACTCGCGGACTATTATTTGTACAGATGAACGTGGTACCTTCAGGCGTTTGGAAATTGCTCCCAAGGATGAACCAGACTTGTGGACGTCTCCAATTTTTTTCTGAGGTCTTGGCTGCTTTCTTTTGATTTTCCTATGATGTCAAGCAAAGAGGCACTGCGTTTGAAGGTAGGCCTTGAAATACATCCACAGGTACACCTCCAATTGACTCATATGATGTCAATTAGCCTATCAGTAGCTTCTAAAGCCATGACATCATTTTCTGGAATTTTCCAAGCTGTTTAAAGGCACAGTCAACTTAGTGTATGTAAACTTCTGACCCACTGAAAATGTGATACAGTGAATTATAAGTGAAATAATCTGTCTGTAAACAATTGTTGGAAAATTGACTTGTGTCATGCACAAAGTAGATGTCCTAACCGACTTGCCAAAACTATAGTTTGTTAAAACCTGTCTGGGCTAGGGGGCAGTATTTTCACGGCCGGATGATTAACGTACCCAATTTAAACAAGTTACTACTCTGGCTCAGAAACTAGAATATGCATATTATTAGTAGATTTGGATAGAAGACACTCTGAAGTTTCTAAAACTGTTTGAATGGTGTCTGTGAGTATAACAGAACTCATATAGCAGGCAAAAACCTGAAAAAAAATCCAACCAGGAAGTGGATTGTAGTTTTTCAAGACTGGGCCTATTCAGTATACAGTGACTTAGGGTTCAATTTGCACTTCCTAAGGCTTCCACTAGATGTCAACAGTCTTTAGAACGTGTTTCAGGCTTTTACAGTCAACAGAGAGCGAACAAGACCTCCTGGAGTCTGATGACCGAGAGAATGACAGGCCACAATTACGCGCGTTCACGTGAGGAGGTAGCTGTGTTCCAAAACGTTTTTCAAGACAACTGGAATCGTCCGGTTGGAATATTATTGAAGTTCTAAGTTAAAAAGGCCCTAAAGATTGATGTTTTTCATGGAAGTGCCTTCTGAGGAAGATCAAAAAGGTAAGTGAATATTTCTAATGCTATTTATGATTTTAGATGACTCCAAAATGGCGGGTATCTGTATTGCCTGGTGTATGTTTCTGAGCGCAGTACTCAGATTATTGCAAAGTGTGCTTTTCCCGTGAAGCTTTTTTGAAATCTGTCACAGCGGTTACATAAAGGAGATGTTCATCTATAATTCTTTGAATAACAGTTTAATATTTTATCAACGTTTACGATGAGTATTTTTGTAAATTGTTGTGCTGATTCACCGGCAGTATTGGAAGCAAAATATTGTCTGAACGTCACTCGCCAATGTAAAATGCTGTTTTTGGATATAAATATCAACTTTATCGAACAAAACATACATGTATTGTGTAACATAATGTCCTAGGAGTGTCATCTGATGAAGATCGTCAAAGGTTAGTGCATCATTTCGCTGTGTTTTGGGTTTTATTGACACATGTCCTTGCTTGGAAAATGGCTGTGTGATTATTTTTGTCTATGTACTCTCCTAACATAATCTAATGTTTTGCTTTCGCTGTAAAGCCTTTTTGAAACCGGACAATGTGGTTATATCAAGGAGAAGTGTATCTTTAAAATGGTGTAAAATAGTCGTATGTTTGAGAAAGTTGAATTATGACATTTTGTTGTTTTTCAATTTGCCGCCCTCATATTTCATTGGCTGTGTCCCGCAGGTGGGACGCTAACGTCCCACCTAGCCCATAGAAGTTAACAAGAAATTTGTGGAGTGGTTGAAAAAACGAGTTTTAATGACTCCAACCTAAGTGTATGTAAACTACCCACTTCAACTGTAAAACAGACATCCACAAGATCCACATAAACACTGAGACGGATTGGGTGTGTGACATCACACAGACAGGAAACTGAAACAGCTTCAATAACAGACCTTGTAACTTCCTTGAGATGTGTACGTCTGTATTAATTAACACACACCGACTCCCAAATGGATACATATTCCCTCCACACCAAAACTAGTGCACTATATAGGGAATAGTGGTCATAAGTAGTGCACTATATAGGGAATAGTGGTTATAAGTAGTGCACTATATAGGGAATAGTGGTGGACTATATAGGGAATAGTGGTTATAAGTAGAGCACTATATAGGGAATAGTGGTTATAAGTAGAGCACTATATAGGGAATAGTGGTTATAAGTAGAGCACTATATAGGGAATAGTGGTGGACTATATAGGGAATAGTGGTGGACTATATAGGGAATAGTGGTTATAAGTAGTGCACTATATAGGGAATAGTGGTGGACTATATAGGGAATAGTGGTGGACTATATAGGGAATAGTGGTCATAAGTGGAGCACTATATAGGGAATAGTGGTGGACTATATAGGGAATAGTGGTCATAAGTGGAGCACTATATAGGGAATAGTGGTGGACTATATAGGGAATAGTGGTTATAAGTAGTGCTAGGGAAGTGTTCCATTTGGGAAGCAGCACTAGTGTTTGGTGGACTAGTGTTTGGTGGACTAGTGTTTGGTGGACTAGTGTTTGGTGGACTAGTGTTTGGTGGACTTGTGTTTGGTGGACTAGTGTTTGGTGGACCTACCCATAGAGTGGCCGTCTTGTCGTGGGAGCTGGTCAGGACTTTGGTGTCGTCAAAGCAGAAGTGACAGCTGGTGACAGCGTCTGCGTGACCCCTCAGCACCTTGATGGGAATCTGCAGAGGCACGGGGAATCAAGCCCCATTTCACATCTCCAGTAGACCATGAAGGGGGTCTGAAGAGGCACGGGGAATCAAGCCCCGTTTCCCATCTTCATTACACATAGTAGTATTATTTTGGCCCAGTTGTTTCCCTAGCACTGTTTCAACATGCTAACGTTTTAGCATTTTTGGCACAAATCCCATTCAAGTCATGGGGACTGATATTAGCATTTTTTTTTCAAATTGTCCAAATCATCTGAAACTATCTAAAATTGTATTGTGAAAGCTCAACGGAGTCACTTATATATGTTTTGAACACGACTAAAGTCACTAAAGCATCGCAGTAATGATAATGTGAACGTCCATCATTTTAATACAACAGCTGAGGTCTGTTTTTTCTGTTGAGATGTATTGGTCATCATTTATATGTTTGGGCACCAGCCAGATGTATAGCAGGAGGGCTTTTCATGCAGCGTTTCCTAGCCTGGTCCCAGATCTGGTTGTGTCATGAGTGGTAAGGACTTGGGCATGACAGCACAAACAAAGACTTGGCACTCAATGTGTTTCCATGTTTAAGGAAACTGTTTTCATTAAAAGCTTGATGTCTAGTAGGCTAGTTGGCAGTTGTCATCATTCATCCATGTTATTGTCAGTGTTATGACACAGGTGCAATACAATTAATTATGTATAGGTATGTGGCTAGCTGTTAGCTTGACTTGCTAACGTTAACTATTAGTTGACCAATCACTCATTGACGTTTGTAGTTTTATAACAGTTTACATGGAAGTAGCTGTACACTATTACAGCATATAACCTTGTTAGCTAACTGCTCTATAAAGAGTTATAAACATGAAGGCTATTCAACTCATTCCCTCTCTAGCTAGCTAGCTAGCTAACCTGGGCAGCTAACTGCTCTAGAAAGAGTTATAAACATGAAGGCTATTCAAATCGTTCCCTCTCTAGCTAGCTAGCTAGCTAACCTGGGCAGCTAACTGCTCTATAAAGAGTTATAAACATGAAGGCTATTCAACTCATTCCCTCTCTAGCTAGCTAGCTAGCTAACCTGGGCAGCTAACTGCTCTAGAAAGAGTTATAAACATGAAGGCTATTCAACTCATTCCCTCTCTAGCTAGCTAGCTAGCTAACCTGGGCAGCTAACTGCTCTATAAAGAGTTATAAACATGAAGGCTATTCAACTCATTCCCTCTCTAGCTAGCTAGCTAGCTAACCTGGGCAGCTAACTGCTCTAGAAAGAGTTATAAACATGAAGGCTATTCAACTCATTCCCTCTCTAGCTAGCTAGCTAGCTAACCTGGGCAGCTAACTGCTCTAGAAAGAGTTATAAACATGAAGGCTATTCAACTCAGTTCCCTCTCTAGCTAGCTAGCTAGCTAACCTGGGCAGCTAACTGCTCTATAAAGAGTTATAAACATGAAGGCTATTCAACTCATTCCCTCTCTAGCTAGCTAGCTAGCTAACCTGGGCAGCTAACTGCTCTAGAAAGAGTTATAAACATGAAGGCTATTCAACCTCCCTCCAGCTGCAGCTGCTCCGGGCGCTCTGCCTGGCTGAGGCTCACCCCCCGCGCTAGCTAGCTAACCTGGGCAGCTAACTGCTCTATAAAGAGTTATAAACATGAAGGCTATTCAACTCATTCCCTCTCTAGCTAGCTAGCTAGCTAACCTGGGCAGCTAACTGCTCTAGAAAGAGTTATAAACATGAAGGCTATTCAACTCATTCCCTCTCTAGCTAGCTAGCTAGCTAACCTGGGCAGCTAACTGCTCTAGAAAGAGTTATAAACATGAAGGCTATTCAACTCATTCCCTCTCTAGCTAGCTAGCTAGCTAACCTGGGCAGCTAACTGCTCTATAAAGAGTTATAAACATGAAGGCTATTCAACTCGTTCCCTCTCTAGCTAGCTAGCTAGCTAACCTGGGCAGCTAACTGCTCTAGAAAGAGTTATAAACATGAAGGCTATTCAACTCATTCACTCTCTGGCTAGCTAGCTAGCTAACCTGGGCAGCTAACTGCTCTATAAAGAGTTATAAACATGAAGGCTATTCAACTCGTTCCCTCTCTAGCTAGCTAGCTAGCTAACCTGGGCAGCTAACTGCTCTAGAAAGAGTTATAAACATGAAGGCTATTCAACTCATTCCCTCTCTAGCTAGCTAGCTAGCTAACCTGGGCAGCTAACTGCTCTAGAAAGAGTTATAAACATGAAGGCTATTCAACTCATTCCCTCTCTAGCTAGCTAGCTAGCTAACCTGGGCAAGCTCCTGATGTTCCCACACCGAGGATCTTCTCTTCACCACATCGGTCTCCTCTTTCCCTTCATCAATGGTCTCATCAAGTGACAAAGGATCGATATTTCTACACGTCATTTTGTCCAGGAAACTAAATATGTATTTTGTCTAAGTTAGTAATTTCATTGTTTTTGTTTTTCGTTAAAAAGTATCAGGCTACAGTAGCTAAACAGTCAGTCAAGAGTTTGTTGTGCCAGTCGGTGCGTTCCCATGGCGACGGCCATGCTGAGATGGAGATCAATCTGAAATATTTTATGTAATGACAATTTTTTACATACACACACACACATATATATATATATACATACATACATACATACATACATATATATATATATATACACACATACACACAATGCATTCGGGAAAGTATTCAGACCCTTTGTCTTGTTCCAAATGTTTGTTAAATTACAGCCTTATTCTAAAATGGATTAAATAGTTTTCCCCCCCCCTAATCAATCTACACACAATACCCCATATTGTTGTTGAATTTTTTGCAAATGTCACATTTACATAAGTATTCAGACCCTTTACTCAATACTTTGTTGAAGCAGCTTTGGCAGCGATTACAACCTCAAGTCTTCTTGGGTATGACGCTACAAGCTTGGCACATCTGTATTTGGGGAGTTTCTCCCATTCTTCCTTGCAGATCCTCTCAAACTCTGTCAAACTCTGTCAGGTTGGATGGGGAGCCTCGCTGCACAGCTATTTTCAGCTCTCTCCGGAAATGTTTGATCGGGTTCAAGTCCGGGCTCTGGCTGGGCCACTCAAGGACATTGAGACTTGTCCCGAAGCCACTCCTGCGTTGTCTTAGCTGTGTGCTTAGAGTCGTTGTTCTGTTGGAAGGTGAACCTTCGCCCCAGTCTGAGGTCATGAGGGCTCTGGAGCAGATTCTCTCTTGTACTTTGCTCTGTTCATCTTTCAGTCAATCCTGACTAGTCTCCCAGTCCCTGCCGCTGAAAAACATCCCCACAGCATGATGCTGCCACCACCATGCTTCACCGTAGGGTTGGTGCCAGATTTCCTCCAGATGTGATGCCTGAGAATGTTGTTTCTCATGGTCAGTCTTTAGCTGCCTTTTGGTAAACTCCAAATGGGCTGTCATGTGCATTTTAATGAGGAGTGGCTTCCGTCTGGCCACTCCACCAAATCAGGCCTTTATGGTAGAGTGCTGCAGAGATGGTTGTATTTCTGGAAGGTTCTCCCATCTTCACAGAGGAACTCTGGAGCTCTGTCAGAATGACCATCGATTGCTCAGTTTGGCCGGGCGGCCAGCTCTAGGAAGTCTTGACGGTTCCAAACTTCTTCCATTTAAGGACGGAGGCCACTGTGTTCTTGGGGACCTTCAACACAGAGGACATTTTTTGGTACCCTTCCTCAGATCTGTGCCTCGACACAATCCTGTCTCGGAGCTCTACGGACAATTCCTTCGAATATCAAAGCTTGGTTTTTGCTCTGACACGCACTGTCAACTGTGGGACCTTATATAGACAAGTGTGTGCCTTTCCAAATCATGTCCAATCAAATGAATTTACCACAAGGTGGACTCCAATCAAAGTTGTAGAAACATCTGTCGTGGAATATTGCCTCAGAAATATAACACTCTTGCAAGAACTTGTGAATTCAATATAGGCTTTAATATAAAGTAACAAAACCGTGCTGGTCCGCGGAACCAGCTAACTTCTCTGAACACCGACTCTGCTTTTATATACATACAGCATATGGGTACATCTCATACGTAAATGAAGTTACTCCCCTTAGTCCTTCTGCCACCATTATCTTTTAGTCTGAGTTCTTTGCTTGTTCACGCCCAGTAACGCCCATCTCTGCTTCTGGTTAGATTATAAATGGTGGCGGGACCACTTTATGGTCATACAAAAAAATAATACATTTATTTCATACTTATGTTTCACCTGTTGATGATTTTGCTACCATCCTCCTTCCTGTGTCCTCCTGACAGTATGTCCCAGCTGTCATAAATGTACTTATGGCCTTGGCTAATGTACTCATGTTCGTTTAGCTTAATGTAATCTTTGGCATGTTTACCCTCTTCAGAAATAGCAAAATGTACTGGGTGTCACCTTCTCTTCCTCTGGCCAATGTCCTTGCTACTTCAGCATAGGAGCTGCACCTATTTAATTTTACATTAGCTCCCACAATGGAAACAGGATGCACCTGAGCTCAATTTCGAGTCTCATCAAAAAGGGTCCGAATACTTATGTAAAATAAGGTTTTTATTTTTTTTATGTTTAATAAATTTGCAGAATTTTCTAAAAACCTGTTTTCACTTTGTTATAATGGGGTATTGTGATGTCATTATGGGGTATTGTGATGTCATTATGGGGTATTGTGATGTCATTATGGGGTATTGTGACGTCATTATGGGGTATTGTGATGTCATTATGGGGTATTGTGACGTCATTATGGGGTATTGTGACGTCATTATGGGGTATTGTGACGTCATTATGGGGTACTGTGTGTAGATTGAGGGGGATTTAAAAAAAAAATATATAGAATAAGGCTGTAACGTAACAAAATGTGGAAAAAGTCAAAAGGGTCTGAATACTTTCCAAATGTAGCTCAACTTTTTATCCATTTAATGATACGTGATGGGATCGTAACAACTCCAGAGCCTTGTCACCAGACGTGGCAC